>NW_020943070.1:6698785-6739943 GCF_900497805.2 Vombatus ursinus | reverse complement strand
TCTCTCTCTCTCTCTCTCTCTCTCTCTCTCTCTCTCTCTCTCACACACACACACACACACACACACACACACACACAGATTATTCCTCTGGTCTAGCAGAAGATCAATTCTGTGTAAAATAATTCAAAGCATCTCTATTGTATCCCCTGTAGAGAAACATTTGTGGGGAAGGGGGATGATATAAAAAAATCCATGAATGCTTAGGGCAATTGACACTTAGGGCAAAAAGACTACCCATTTTTTTTATCTCCAAGTATCCTTCAAAAAAGTGTGTGTATATATGTATGTATATGTATGTATATATAAATATATACATATACATTATATATATATTATATATAAAATACACACATATGCAAATCAATCATGAAGATGTCATTGGAATCCAATGGCTCAGACCAAGACATCAAAATCACATACCAAGTGATTGGCAGAGCACAAATTTGGCTAATCCTTGTGCCAGAAGATCTCATATTATATGAAAGACTTCAATACATATTAAGAGGTATCTCATTTTATTAACATCCCCCACACACCAATCATATGGGAATGTCAGTATCTGGTACTCTCAGAGCATCAGAAATAGCTCTCCTTGAAAATACCTGGTTTACAAAGCTCAAAGAAGCAAGATCATTTCTAAGTGCATGAAAATAAATATTCAAGCTCATTGAAACAATAATAGTAATTGTCAATATGCTGACAGCCATAGTCGTTGAAGTTGAGGCCCTGGCAATGTCGCAGCTACAACTCTCTCCAGCAGGTTTCTTCAGCACGTGAGTATGTATGTATGTGTGATGTCCCAAATATATACATATATGTGTATGTGTATGTATATGTATACATATGTATAGACACACATATATACATATATAGACACATACATATAGTCAGTCACACATATGTGTGCATGTACATATGAAGAGAAAGAGAGAGTATATCCTTTATTGAGGCTTTCTTAGCTTTTCCTCAGGTAGTGAGTGTCAAGTCCCCTACAACTCTCTAAGTTCTTTCTCCTCAGATGCCAATAGAGGGTATGGGTGCCCGCTGCTTTCCCAGGTCTTCCACACTTGATGCCACTCCACTTGCAGTTCTCCTCAGTTGCCAGCAGATGTCAGCATTCCCCTTCTGTCCTAGTCCATGCATAACTCATTGTCCAGCTCTCATAATGCTCAGTAGAATGTCCCACCATCATCTTTTACTTCTTTCTGTCTTTGGTGTCCCAGTTGACTTATTCTTCAGAAGAAGCCGTCTTGTAGGTAGTCCCAAACCTCCCTTGCCTTGGCCTAATATACCAGTTCTGACTCTGATGCAGGTTGGATCAAAGAATTCTTCTCTTCATTTCTCTCAGGAACTATAGTTCTGTAGACCTCTCACCACAAAGGAAGATGCCCAGTTGTCAGAAATAGCCTACTTTCTCTCCAGCTGTATGATTAGAATTCACTCATTTCTCCTGAGCCATGCAGACTTCTTCCTCTCCCCAATACCACATAGTCTTCCCACAATATCACTAATTCATGAGAAAGAAATCAGAGTTGCAGGCACCTTCCCCCAAGCTAGCTCCACATGCCAATGTGGGAAGACCCTGCTACACTGGAATCCGATGCTTTTGACTTCCAGACTATAGTTCTTTTGACTGAATTTCAATGTTCCAATACTGTTGTCAATTCATCCTAAGACAACTATCATCTTTCGGGATGTCCTTTCTAAGACTTACTATGTGGTGTACCACATAAGACAGCCTAAATCCACCAACAAGGAACAGACAGTAGGCAGCCCACAGATGCTTATTAATTGAGTGCCCAGAACACTAACTCACAGGATGATAACAATTCACATTGCTATGGCCCTTTATGAGATGCCAAATTTTTTCCTCATCACAACCACCAGTGGTACAAAGTACCCTTTTTATTATCCAGATTTTACAGAAGAGGAAACCAAGATCCATGGTGATGACTGGGGATGAGAGATTTCAAAATGAGAAAGGACTTCAGACTTCCAGTTGGACCTAGTCCAACCACTTCATTCTACACACAGGGAAACTGAGAAACAGGGCAGTGACATGATTTGCCCAGAGTCCCCCTTGTAGTAAATGACAGAGCCAGGATTTGAACTCAGGTCCTCTGACTGGCTCCAGTGTCCTTTCCAGGATCTGATGCTCTCCATCGCTTTGTGCAGCTCAATCTAGCATTACAGTGGAGCACAAAGAGCATGGATTTGGAGTCAGATGACCTCTGTCTGTTCAAATCCTGGCTCTATAACTGATGTGTGTGAGATCTCAGTTTTCCCATCTGTAAAATAGGTGGATGACCTACAAGATCCTTTCCAGTTCTAGATCTGAAGACTAAATGATGAAGTTTCCAGTCCCGTCTCAGCTACTGACTAGCTGTGCTGCAGCCCTCTTTAAGCTTTAGCATCCCCATTCTTACAGTGCAATGAAGAACTAGATCTACATGCTTTGATCCAGCCAGGAATATGCTGGTAAATGTTTAACAACCAACTCTCTGAAAATCAGGAAACACTTTCACATTTTATTTTGCATTATTAACTCTTTCTCCATCACTTCCTTAAGTATAGACAAAAACAACAACAAAATAAATTATACCCTGGTTTGTAGTATTCGCCAATTTCCAAGGTATAAATGCAAACACAGAAAATTTAACTATTGGCTCCTGCAAACATGAATTGGCTCCAGTGCACCTGTGGATCCAGCTCTCAAACTGATAATCATCTATATAAACAGGACAAAATGCCCCAGGTTCCACGTAGTCATTAGCTCCCACTGTGATAATAACAACACTCTTCAGATAACATTATGGCCTTTTGCCTTTAGCATTCATGGAGGTTGGTAATACCAGCATTACAAAGACAGAGCAGTGTGGAGAACAGGATGGGACACTATATTTAGGGGTGGAAAGACCTGGGTTCAAATCTTACCCCAGAGACATTAATTATGTGATCCTGGGCAAGTAACTGCCTCTCTGGGCTTCAGTTTTCTCATCTATAAAATGGTGGGAGAGGGAGAGCTGGACTTAATCGCCTCTAAGGTATTTTTCAGATCTAAATATTTGAGCCTATGTTCATCAGCTGCATCTCACAGATTAATAATAATAGTAATATAAAAAACTAGCATTTATAAAGTACCTACCTTGCGCCAGGCACTGTGCTAAGTGCTTTACATATTTTTTTTCACTTGATCCTCACAACAACCTTAGGAGGTAGGGGTTATTATTATTCCCATTTTACAACTGAGGAAACTGAGGCAAACAGAGGTTGAGGGACTTGCCCAAGGTCACATAGCTAGTAAGTTCTGAGGCCAAATTTGAACTCCAGGGTCTTCCAGACCCCCAGGCCAGCTGCTCTATCCACTACACCACCTAGCTGCCTGATAAGGAAGGCTTAAGTGACTTGGCTGTGGTCACAGTTAGTAAGTTTCTAGGGTTAGTATTTGAACCCTAATCGAGCATGTTTTCTACTATACCCTACTTTCTTTCCAGGGCAGCACAGAAGCCAAAGAGCTCTTCATTTGGCACAAAACCAAACTTGGGGATGAAGGGGGAAATCTGATGGCTTAGAATTGAACCCTTGCCTCTTACATAAATCATTCATTCATAAGTAATCAATCATTACTTAAATCAAACTTAAAGCATCCATTATAGGGGTTCCTAAGATTTAAAACTGGAAGAGATCTTAAAGGTCATCTAGACCACCCATCTCATTTCATAAACTGAGACCCAGAGAGGGGAGAATGAACTACCTAAATTAAATAAGTAGAAAATGAGTATATATAAGTATGTTGTACTAAAGAAATACAGAAGCCAGGATTTGAACCTAATTTTTCTGACCCCAATCCAATAGAACCTGCAGCATACTTTCTATATTAATTTTTAGTGTATCAGAAACATCTCTGGATTTGGAGCTAGTAGACATGGATTTCAGTCCTGGCTCTCCTGTCTGGTAGTGCACGACATTGGGGAAATCACTCTCTATGGGACTCAGTTACCTCATTTACAAAATGAGAAAGGTTGTATTAGCTTATCTTTAAGCTTCCTTCCAGCTCTAAATGCTGTCATTCACTACTAAAATATTAATTTACTGCTGTTCAGTTGTGTCCAACTCCTCACAACCCCATTAGCAAGGATACTGGAGGGGTTTGCCATCTCCTTCTCCAGCTCATTTTACAGATGAGGAAACTGAGACAAACAAGGGTGAGTGACTTGCCCAGGGTCACACAACTATCAAGCATCTGAGGCCAAATTGGACCTGAGAAAGATGAGTCTTTCTGACTCCAGGCATGGCACTCTGTGCACTATGGCGCCACCTAGCAGCCCCTAAAAATATTAATGCCTAATATCTTCATGTGTTGGGAGAGAAGAGAGGGGGTGAAGGCAATATGTAAGCCCAAAAGAATGAAGGGTGAGCGATGGAATAGTAGGCATAAATATAGACGATTCCAGTCTTCGGAGAAGGGGCAGAGGGACCCCTTCCCAGAGCCCCTGGAGCCCTACCAAGGAGGGATTGAATCTATGTATACAGGCCTTTCCATATCTTAGTTTCTCCAAGCACAACTTGGGAACAGCCTGACGGTGTTCTTAAATCTCCCCGAGGTGCCCCAGGTAAGGAGGAGGAGGAGGAGAGCTTGCAGGTGCCAGGCCTAAAGTCAAGACGGGACCACCTGTTATCATTCCTTCCCTTGTCAGCTTCCTCCAACCTTCTTAACTCTTGACTTGCCAAAAAGACATCTGGGGGAATAATGTGAGGGACAGGTGCACTGAGTGGGGGGAGGGGGAGGGCAAGAATGTTATTAACTCTTTCCTTCACCTCTCCCCCCACTTGCCCAACCTACAGCCCTTCCACATTCCCAATTCTGTGGCCACAGCGCCCCCTGGTGGCCGATCCAGAGCTCAACCCCCACTAGCCCCCCTCCCCTCCCTGGTCTTCTGCAGCCAGGCATGGAAAAGGTAGCTCTAAATGAATTTAGCATCAGCACCGTTATTTAAATTGTTTTAATTAATCACAAATTGAGCAGTAAATGAACCACTAAGTGGGGGGTGGGGTGGAAAGAGACGGAGGGAGGGAGGGAGAGAGAGACAAAGAGAAACAGAAGAGGGGAAACAGAAAGACAGGAAGAGAAAGAGGAGAGGAGAAGGGAGCGCAGACAGGGAAGAAGTGGGAAAACGAGAGGAGAGGGGTGGGGGAAGGGAGAGGGAGAAGAGGAGATGGGAGGGGGAGGGTAGGGGAGACAGGAGAAGACAGGAGAGGAGAGGGGAGGAGAGGGGGAAGAAAAGAAAAACTGAGGATAGTGGCAGATCTCATGGGAGGGTGGGAAATGGTGATGGGGGTGAAGAGAGCAATGAAAAGAGACTTCTTGGAGGGGAGGATTGCTGGTGATAAGTACCCTGCTGCTCTCTTCACCCACACATCGCCACCCACAAATCCTGAGCCAGCATGGGCTCCCACGACCGAGGTCCATAGATGCAGAGGCAGACAGGTGGGCAAAAGATGCAGGAACACTAGTTTAACACTTTCCCCTTTACCAAATGTTCTCCCAGTCACTAGGAGCTGGGAGAAACCCATGTAGGAGAGTCATAGGATTTTAAAGCTGTTGACAATGGATCTTTGAGACTATCAAGGCCAATCTCTTCATTTTACAGGATAAGAAACAGGCCCATAGAGGGAGCAAATTTATCTCAGGTCACAAAAGTGGTAAATAGCAAAGCTGGGGTCCTGCCCCAGGGCATCTGACTTCACCCTCACAGCCCTTTCTGTTACACTTTCCTGCCTTCTTATTACCGCATAAAGCCCTACAAAACACCTCTGAGGTGAGCAGTATAAGTGTTATTATTCCCACTTTTTATATAAAGGAATAATCTGTCAGAGAGTTAAAGTGACCTCTCCAAGGTCACACAGCTAAGAATGACCAAGCCAAACCTGCAGGTCAGGCCATGGGATCATAGACCAAATGTCAGAAGGAGCCAACTAGTATGACATTCTTATCTTGCAGATGGGGAAACTAAGGCCAATCGTTTATGGCTTGTCTAGAGTCACGCAAGCATCAAAGGTAGGATTTGCACCCAGGTCCTTGGACTTCAAGACTGATCCTCTTTTCATTGAATCACTTAATCTAGTGCTTTCTGCATCTCAGAAAGTGAGATCAGACCAAAATCTGTGGGGACAGTGTCTCTGGTGAGAAGGTCTAGGGAAGAAATGGGAAGAGTTCACATGTTATTTACATCATGCCCTCGAAAATTCCAGCTCTCTTGTTGATAAACTGCCTTTCATAGGAGGCCTATACCTTCTTATCTGGATACACACTTTGTCCCCCCAGAAGAATAAAAACCTCTTGAGAGTATCAGCTATTTATATGTTGTTCTTATATCCCAGTACCTAGCACATTGTTTCATGTTTTGGGGAGTTTTTTAGTCATGTCTGACTCTTTGTGACCCCATTTGAAGTTTTCTTGGCAAAGATACCAGAATGGCTTGCCATTTTTTTCTCCAGCTTATTTGACAGATGAGGAAACTGAGGCAAACAAGGTTAAGTGACTTGCCCAGAGTCACATAGCTAGGAAGAGTCTGAAGCCAGATTTGAGCTCAGGAAGATGAGTCTTTCTGACTCCAGGCCTGGCACTCTATCCACTGTGCCACCTAGCTAAAGCACCTAGCACATAGTATGTGCTTAATAAATGTGTGCTGAATTGAATCGGCCTCCTGGATAAATGGCTAGACCCAGAAGCAGAAAGACCCGAGTTCAAACCTGCTTCTGACACTTACCAGCTCTGTGACCATGAACAAGCTATTTTATGAGACTATGGTGACTCTCTAAGATTAAACTACCAGATGGGTCCAAGGGAGTTTCCAAGTTGATGAAAACACAAGTCCTTAGCATATTTACTTATAAGTGAATGAGCACTTATTAATCACTTACTGTGTTTCTGAGCACCAAGTTAATTGCAGTAGATACAAATTTAAAAAAAAAAATAGCGAGACAGTCCCTGCCCTCCAGAAGCTTACATTCTAATAGGAAGAAGCAGTGGCCAGGGAAGTCATGGGCATGATGAGTTGGGTCATGGAGCAATTGATTTGTCTTACTAACTTATCACACTCTACTTTGAATTGTTACCTGGGTCTTACTTATCTCTGCTCGACTCTATGTTATCAAGGTCAGGAGCTGGATCTCATTCATCTTTCAGTACCCTGCAGTACCTTGCCCAGTAAGTGTTTCCGAAAAGTCAAGAAGAGAGAAGAAAAATGCCCACCTCTAGCCCCACCTTGATTGGCTAACTATGACCTTTCTTCTCTGACCTGTAAAATAGTCACGATGATCCTTAGAATATTAGGACATTGTGAAGACAGCAACATGGAAATTTTAACCTGCTCTGGTAACATGAACTCTTATAAATTGTTATGGAGAAAGGTACTTCAAAGATGTCATTATCATTCATTCTGTTCATAATCTTGCTGAGGAGGAGCCCTGCTAGTGTCTCAATTGCTGAGTCATGCTGCTGGAATGGCCAGCACTAAGGACAGCACCTGACACATAGTAGGTCCTTAAACAAAAGCTGTTGAATTTCTTGATTGGGTGCCTTTACTTCTAGGTTGGTCTGGAGCCAAGGAACTAAGTGTATGCACAATCAATTCTCCTGCCCTCTCATGCCATCCCTGTATTTATTACCACTTCTACCAGGGCAAGAAGTAGAAATCCCCACAAGCCAATTCAGCTTTTTGTGAATATTGATAGTTTGGTCTGTGTAGAGGAGGGAGCTATTGACCATTTAATTAGTCAACCCATCATGAACCTGTATTGAGAGTAATGAGAATGAGGAATGTAGAATCTAGAGTCCCCCACTTTCCCTTGGGACTGCCAACATCTTGGTGTGGGGCCCTGAGCAGGATAGCTCATGTTTCTATAGCACCTTAATATTTGCAAATTGCTATCTTCATAACACAACTATGAAGTAGGTAGTATAAGAATTATTGTCTCCATTTCACAGATGAGGAAATTGAGGCTTAGAAAAGTAAAATGACAATCATTATTACATAGCTTATACACATCAGGCAAGCCAATCTTCCCTCATTTCTAAAAGGAAATAATATTTGCAAAGCACTTAGTATGGTCCCTGGCACATAGTAGGTACTTAATAAATGCTTGTTTCCATTATCCTTCCAATTTACCTAAAAGGAGAGAGTTGGACTGCATGATTATAGGAATTAGGCTGAAAAGAACCTTAGGAGAAGGAACTCTGATTTTATAAACAAGGAAACTAAGGTCATGAGAGACTTGCCCGTAGTCACATGGGTAATGAGTAACTGGCAGATCTGGGATTCAATCCCATGTCCCCTTACTCCAAATCCAGCCCTTTTCACTTCACTGCACCATATGGCTTCCCTCCAAAGTTTCTTCCAACTCTGCTACTCTCTGATTTTCCAACCTCTGCTCTGAAGATTAAAATCTACCTGAGGCCAGATCACCAACAGACACGAAAATATAACACAAAGTTGGGGTTCCGAGACAAATCCCAACAAACTAGCAGAGGTTTATACTCCATTAATCTCATTCATGCATTCTACTTTCCAGCTAAAGTCACTACTTGATGTTTTTTCATTTGGAACATTCCATTTCCTATCTCTGCACCTTTGCCTAAGCTATGCCCTCTGCCACTCCTTCCTCACTTCTACCTCATAGAATTCCTAGCTTTCTTCAAAGCTCAACTCAAGCACCACCTCCTACAGGAAGTCTATCCTGATCCCCCTCAGCTGCTAGTATCCTCCTAGAGATTTATATTCCCTTTGTGTGTGTTTTGTATTTGCTTCTCTCTGTAAAATGCTGTGTCTCCTACCCCCAGTAGATGACCTTTGAGGGCAAGGACTTTCCCTTTTCTGTTTTTTTTTTATCTTCATGGCTTAAGACATTGCCTGACATCTAGTAACTGGTGCTCAATAAATGTTTGTTCGTTGGCTGATAGATTGATACTGTTATTTGTGCATTTTGTCACCCCAATCAAATTCACACTCCTTGGAGGCAGTGACTACTTGGCTTTTCTCTTTGTATCTCTAGCAACCTAGCACAGAGGACCCATCCAAACACTTGTTAAATTCATTGATCGATGAATGAACCAGTGGAGAAAGCATCCACACCCGTGAGAACACAGAACCATTAACACACCCAAAATAGGTGCAGCTGCCCAAGCTATCCCAGGCCTCCATCCCTCAGCCAGACAATCAAGGACATCACTTGGGGCATCCTCATAGTATGCATTCACAGTTCATCAGACAACTAGGTTCCATCACCCATAGACAGTGAACACATATTGCCTAGCATTCTGCATTGAAAAGGAAAGGCAGTAAGAGACGGAACTAGAATTTCTCCCAGTTCACATTGTCTTAACATCAGTCTTCCCAAGATCCAACCTTCCTCTCTTGGAAGTCTGCATTCCCCTTCCTCCCCATCACTCAAGGTCAGGGACAGCCATAATTGGATCAATAGGAGGCTAGGGTCTCCAGGGGTCGATTTCAGTGTGTTAAAAGTCTACACCTGTCACAATATATATCCCTTGAACTTGTCATGATGCCTACAATTTCCACAATTAGTTCACTCTTGAAGAGCCTTCTGGAGATGAATGTTTTTCAATTAGTGCCCAGAAATAAGAAGGTGGTGAGTGCGACTGTTATCTGACCTGGTAAGACCTCACCTGGACTTCTGGGTACAGTCCTGGACACTATATTTTAAGAAGGACATTTTGTAAACTACAGAGGAACATTAGCAAAAGCCCTTTACACTAGCTGTCCTCTGTGCCTGGACTGTGCCTTCTAACCTTTGGCTCTTAGCTTCCCTGACTTCCTTCAAGACTCAGGTCAAATCACCTTCTGCAGGAGACCTTTCCTGGTCCCCCCCAGCTGGTGGCACCTTCCCCTTTGAGATTGTCTTCTATTTACTCTGTATTCATCGTAGATTTGCTCAGTCTTTTCTATGTTTTCTCTCCCATTAGAATATGAACTCCTTGAGAGTAGAGACTATTTTAACCTTTCCTTGAATTCCCAGGGCTTTAGCATATGAGTAAGTGCTTATAACTGGCAGCTAGGTGGCAATGGATAGAGTACTGGGCCTGGAGTCAGGAAGACTCACCTTCCTGAATTCAAATCTGGCCTCAGAAACTTACTAGCTGTGTGACCCTGGGCAAGTCATTTAACCCTGTTTGCCTCAGATTCTTCATTTGTCAAATGAGCTGGAGAAGGAAATGGCAAACCAAACCAGTATCTTTGCCAAGAAAACCCCAAATGAGGTCATGAAGAGCTGAACGTGACTGAAACAACTGGACAACAAAGTGCTTACTAAATGCTCATTGACTGACTACTCGCTGAGAAATCAACCCTTTCCACCTTTAAACAGCTGGCATGATTAGGAAGGGCAATGGGTTAACTCATCTGTAATAGTACCCCATGTGATTGTCACCACCAATTCCCACCGAATCAGCCCTTGCCTAAAGGTTTCTGTCATGCACATCACCTAGAATGTTCACTAACACACTAAAACTCATGAGGAGCCTAGGAAGAAAGCCCCCAGCCTCTCGTTTTCTCAGCACTGGTCTTGGTCTTTGATGTGGTCTGAGCATCTACACTGATCAGGGGAACCAGTAAACTTCAGAGGTCACAGAATTAAAATCTCACTTTACTGATGAGGAAACTGAGGAGAAAGGACTTGTCCAAGGTCATACTGATAAGAAGAAAAGCCTGAACTTGAACCTATGTCTCCTGATTCCAAATGCAAGACTGGTAGGACCATAGATCTGAAGCTGGAAGGGACCTCTGAAGCCACCTGTCCTACACCAACCCTCTCAGTTTGCAGCTGAGGAAGCTGAGGTTCCAGAAAAGTTAAGTGATTTGACCAAGGTCACACAGGCAGTAAACATCAGAGGCAGCTTTGGAGCCTCCAACTCCAGAGCCAGAACTGTCTATTACATCATACTGCCACTTTCAATTCCTCCTCAAAAGGACACCATTGCTGTGCAATGTGGACACCATCCACAATGGAAGGTCTGAATTCATATAAGGATATAGATTAATGGGCATCTTCCTCACCAGCCCCTTTAGGTAGAGAAGATGGTAATGACTTTAGACCTCAATGATTGGGAAGGTGAAAAAAGGAGACCCATTTGCCTAAACAGATAGCTGGCCCTTGTTCAAACAACATTTGGAGGTGTCAGGAATATCATCTACTTCATTGACACCACAGGGCAAGGAGATCATTCAGGAGGCAATAGGAGAAGACAGAGGACAGGGACCCTGAGAATTGTACATTCCCCTGAGAGCCAGGGGGTAGCTGATGCTTTCTGAGTCTATTATCAATTGTCTTCCTAATGGAATATATTTTTATTATTTGTAGATGAAAAATGGACAATCTCTACATGTGATGAGACTCTACTAGATTCATATTCTCCCTCTCCCTCTCCCTCTCCCTCCGTCTCCCTCTCTCTCTCTCTCTCTCTCTCTTTCTCACAATTTTTCACCTGGTCATACTGATATCTTTCAATCTGGCAGGGATGGGACCAGGGAAATTTTGACCCATTGCCTATGTTGAGGAATAACATACTCCCTAGCTTTTAAAAGCAACACTGATCAGAGCACTAAAATGTAATTCTCCCCCTCAAGCTGCCTCCTCCTCCTCATTTCTCATCAATGTGAGGGGTGGGGAACAGAGCAAAAGGCAACAGGAACACGTGCAGGGCAAGGTAGGCAGGATGTCCTGCCAAGGCTTCCTTCATCATGGTCCACAATGCCTCTACTTTCAGAGAGAGAGAGAGAAAGAATGTCCAGTCGCAATCCCAGACCCTGAACTAGTTCTTCTAGGAACTTCCAATGTCCTAGCCAGTTGGGCCCTCTGCCACTTCAGGTCAGCCTTTGCTGTGATCACATCATGCCTCACTGCTACAGCTAACATGTTAAACGTGGTTGAGAAGGAGCACTAGAAATTGTGCTCTCTTATAGCCCACAATGCCAAATGAGGTCTGGAAAATGATTAGTGACACCCCAAGTCATGCTACCATTCCATGACCCTTAACTCCAAAGGAACTTCTATGAATGTGCTTGTTTTTTTAAAGAATAATTAGCATGTAATTCACTCACTAGAAAATATCCAGTTTCCCTTCAAGTCAAACCCTATTGCCTTCTCTTCAAAGCCTTCCTACAGAATAATAAAAATGACTACTGTGTGAGATAGTGAGTTCCTCATCATTTGTTTCCCCATCCCTCATTGAGAGGCTGTGTGGTCACTAGTCACTTGCCAGGGGTATCATGCTTTATTTAATGGTTGGACAGAAAGACAACTTCCCACTGAAGACCTGTGGCCACACCCCTGTGGCTCCCTACTCCTATGTGGCCTCCTGCATTTCACATCACTCTCCATCAACCACTTGATATTCTAGCCAGCCTGGTTTATTTCCTGCAAACTATTTCCTGGCCATTTCTGGCCCACAACATGCCTTTGCACAAACTGTCACTGATGCTTGGAATCTTCTCCTTCCTCACCTCTGCCCCTTCTCAATGAAGCCTTCCCTGATTCTTCCTTAACCCTAATGCCAAGGAGATATCTTTTTCTGCCACTAAAATTACTTTGTCTTTACTTTTCATATAGCTTTGTATTCATTTATCTGGGTACATCCTATTTTGAGCTCTTTGATGTCATGGATTGTTCTGTTTTGGCCTTAATGTCCTAAGCATCTAACACAGTGGCTGACATGTAATAAGTCCTTAATAAATGCTTATTGAATAAATGAATATATGAATGGCATCGTCCTCCATTCCTGGCCCTTCCTTATTCCTACTTCTGTCAAAGCCTACTTCTCAGCCCCTTTCCTTTAGGTCCTCAACAGATAATTGGTGAATTAATCTGATAAACTAACTCTTGATCGAAGTATGAGGAGGAGAGAGGAACATCAGCCCTGGCATCTAGCCCTTGGAGATAGCAGGGTCAATAGCCCTGTGGCCTAAAGAATTCCCAGTAAGGCAGGTTAGTGTAATAGCTCTGACACTCACAAGCTTTGTGACTATTGTAAAGTCACTTAGAACCTCAGTTTCCTCAAACTATCAAGAAGTGGGGTAAGAATTCCTAGACTCCCTACCTCATATACTTGTTTTAGAAAGAAGTGTTTTGAAGTCCTTAAAATGAGAGTCACAAAAGTGAGTGGTAGTTTGTGAGAACAAGGAGGATTTTCTGCCTCTCCAGTGAGCAGAGAGAAAGGATACTGACTTTTTTTAAGAGTCATAGCTATAACATTCAGAATCTACAGGAGTTGACACAAATACATGCTGAAGAGCCATCCTCCAATTGACAAGCAAAGGACATGAACAGTTTTCAAAAGAAGAAACACAAACTATAAATAATAATGGACATTTCTATGGCATTTTAGATGTGGACTTTCGGTTGAGCCTCATCACAACCCTATGAGGTACTGTTGTTTCCTCATTTTATAGAGAAACTGAGGCCTGAAAAGGATAAGTGACTTGAGTAGGTCATACAGCTGGCTAGGTTGGAGGTTGAATTCAAACTCATTTCTTCCAAACCAGCACTCTATCCACTACACCATCTAGCTGCCCTTAACCACTACCACCCCATTTTATAAAGTAGAAAACTGAGGTTTAGAAATGTCCAATGTCTTACTAGAGCTTGTCCAAGGCATGACTTGAACCTAGGGCTTCCTGACTCCAGGATGAGCATTCTATCATATCGAATGATCAATACATTGAGATACCAAGGAAGGATCCATGATGTGGGGACTCACTCCACCATGGCAGACCCCAATCCATCTACCACAATAAAGCCCTTTAGAGAATTACCCAAAGCTTGGGGAAGTTAATTTGCTCAGGGACATGCAACTCGTTAGTGGCAGAAGGAGGATTTGAACCCAGGTCTATTAGGAGGCCTAGTCCAGCATTCTATATATTACTCTGTCTAGAGAAACTATCAATAATCATCACCTGGAGAAAATGGGCAAAATCATTAAGAGTCAGCAAAATGCAAATTAAATCAATCCTGAGGCATTACATCACATTCATCAAGCTATCAATGGTGGGAAAAAAAATGAGAAACCTCATTGCTGGAAGGACTGGGTGAAGACAGGCATGCCAATTCACTGCTAGTAGAGCCATGAATTGATTCAGCCATTCCAGAAAACAATTTGGAATCGAGTCAAAAATTGCTAAATTGTTCATACCCTTTAACCTGGAGATCCAATTACTGGAACTATACCTAAAGGAGGTTATTGACAAAAAGAAAGAAACCTTTATGTACAAAGTACAAAAAGCTTCACAGCCGCATTATCTGTCATAACAAAAAGCCAGAAACTAAATTAGTGCCCAATAAGTGGGGAATAGATGAATAAATTGGGGCATGTGGATGTGTAGAAATACATAGGGCTGTGTGGAATGATGAATATGGATAATTTGGAGTGATGTGGGAAGGCTTGTATGAAATAATGCAGAGTGATGAAAGCAGAACCCAAAGAATGATATATAAAATTCAGGTCAAATATCACATTACTAGAGTTAAGCAGCAAGGTGGACCAAAGCAATGGACCTTGAGCCAGGCAGATCTGAGGTTGAATTGCCTCAAACACTTACTAGCTACTTGACCCAGCAACAGTTACTTAACCTCCCACAATCTCCATTTCCTCATCTCTAAAATAGGAACAATCATAGCACCTACCTCTCAGAGTTGTTATCAAGATCAAATAAGATAACACATATGTAAATATCTTTGCAAACCTTAAAGTGCTATATAAATGCTAGCTATTATTATCATAAATTAAAGGATGTATCTCTCCTTTGTGTTAACAATTAATCATCTGACTTGGGGAGGGGAGAAGTGCTTTGTAAAAGGGGTTGCTTTAGTGTTTGTTGGGAAGCATCTGTTGTGCCAGAACAAAATTAATCAATAATTTAAAAAAAATAAATGCATTCATTCATTTAACAAGCATTTATTGAAGACCCACTATGGGCCAGGCACTGGGCTAAACACTAATGATACAAAAACAAAGTAAAAGATAGTTCCTGACTTCAAAAAACTTACATTGCTCTAGAGAGATGGAACATTTACATATATATGTAAGAGTTACATGATTTGAAGGGAAAGAGTTTAATAACCGGAAGAATCAGGAAATATCTCCTATGGGAGGGGACATCTGAACTGAATCTTGAAGGAAACTAAGGATTCAAAGAATGGTGCAGAAAAGTTGCAGAGGCAGGAGACTGCAGGAAGCAAACTGGTTTTGCCCAGTTGTTGTAAATCCATTCAGGATCTGTTGGGCACCTAACCAGCCCTGCCTTTTATCACCAGGCTCCTCCTTCTCCATCCCCTTGGCTGGATTTGCCTCCAAGTTGTACCCACTAACTGAGTGTTCCCTAAGAATCTGTACTGAGAGTCCTCCTCTCTTCCCTTTATCAGTGCTAAGTGTTGTAAATACCAATAGAAAAAGAAAGATGGTCCCTGCCTTCCCTGAGCTTGCATTCTTTTATTTATTTAGTATTTTATTTTCTCCCAATTATATGTAAAAACAATTTTTAACATTCATTTTTTAAGTTTTAAGTTCCAAATTGTCTCCCTCCCTCCTTCCTCACCCCCCTCATTGAGAAGGTGAGCAATATGACATAGATTATACATATGGAGTCATGCAAAACATATTTCCATATTAGTCATGCTGTAAAAGAAAATACAGACAAAAAAAAACCAAGAAAAATAAAGTTAAAAAGAAGTCTCCTTTGATCTACATTCAGACTCCATCAGTTCTTTTTTCACATCTTTCAGAGTTGTCCTGGGTCAATTGCATTGCTGAGAATAACTAATTCATTCACAGTTGATCATCCTTCAATACATCTGTTACTGTGTACAATGTTCTTCTGGTTCTGCTCATTTCACTTTTCATCAGTTCATGTAAGTCTTTCCCGGTTTCTCTGAGAGCATCCTTGAGCTTACATTCTAATAGGTGACAACAGCATACCTAGTATACATGTACATACATATACATAGCATACATAGGGTGGTGGCTAGAGAAGACCATTTTGTCTGGGAAGACACAAGGATGGTGAATGCTCCCATATGGTAAATGGTGATTTGTCCTTTCTAAGAATGGTAGTATTGCTGTGACTGCTGTTCCCAGAGCTGGGGGTAGAAAGTTCGCATGGAGGGTACAGTGCAAGAAGAGCATTCTACATGAGAGGAAGACTCCATACCTGGCACCTGCCCTCTCTTTTTGAAAGTACTGAAACTGAGTGAACAATAAATCATGAGTTCGAAGGGTTTGGATTCTAGAGACACCTCTTCCCAAAGACTATAAGATAACTTAATTAGGTGAAACCTCTTCCCTATATTTTCCCTGCAACAGGAAGGCAGAGCCTCTCCAAAATATGGTGTAGTAGAAGAAGTTTCATGCTGGTCCTCAAGAAGCTGGTCTTGAGTCTCAGTTCTACCCGCCATGGGACCTTAGAACAGTCACCTGACTTGCCTGGGACCTCAGTTCCCAGAACCCATAAAATAAGGCCATCCATTCCAGCTCTAAAGTTCTATTTGATTCAATAAAAGCTGCCATTTCCAGGAAAGATGGGCAGGCTCCAGTGGGCCTGCACACAGTGAATGATGGATTGCATCAGCCTCTCTGCAGAAAACCTCCCAGAGAAATCCTGTCAAACTCGTCCATCACACGGGGCTGTCCTCCTGCCGATAATGCCTGCATTGGCTGACTTCACTCTGCCTAAAGTGATAGATGAACCAGAGTAGCTTCTACTCACTACTGGCCCCGGGCTTAACAGCCTTGAAAAGTCCCACTTACTCTCTTCCTTTCCATTGACTAGCTCCACTCTATAAGGAATAAGGTATTCCCTCTATTTCTCCTTCTATCTCTTCCTACTCTCACAAAAGCACAGAATTCCAGAGTTGGGACAATGAGAGGTCACAATGGATGGAGTGTCGGGCTTTGAGTCATGAAGATATGGGTTCAAATCCCCTCTTAGGAACCTGTGGGTGTTATCCTGCACAATTCACTTGATCTCTCTGTGGCTCATTTTTCTCTTTCTATAAAATAAGAGAGCTGACTTCAATGGCCTCAGAGGTCCCTTTCAGCTTTAAGTCTATGGACTAGAGTTCACTGAGCCTCATTTGTATCTGAGCAAGAAACTCCTCTATGATATCCCAGACAAATAGTTATCTGACCTCTATGGAAAGAGAGACCTCTACCTCCCCTTCCATGGCATTCCCCTTCCATGGGACTCCCCTTCCATGTTGAGATACCCCTAATTGGTAGGAAATTAGCCCTTACATTATGCTAAATTTTGCCACTTGGCAACTTCCACACATTACTTGGTCTAAACAGTGGTGTAAAGAGTTAGATCTAAACAGACCCTTGCAGTCACATACTGACTTAGAAAACCACAAACTGACATAATCTATGTTGCATTGCATTTTTATTTATTTTGTTAAACATGTCCCAATTACATTTCAGTCTGATTTGAGCTGGGAGATTTGTGGGCTCCTTGTAGCCCACTGCCACTAAGTTTGACCCCTCTGACCACTATTTCTACGTCTTCCCTCTGGGTCCAAGCAGAAAAAATTGAATCCCCTTTCTACATGATAGCCTTCTGAATGTCTGAAGCCAGCTATCATGTGCCCTGCCCCTCATTTGTTTTCTCTTCTCCAGGGTAAACATTACCAAGTCGTTCAACCAGTCCTCAAGAGGCAGAATTGTTCCCAAAGGGAGTAAGTTGCACTGACAGAGTGTTGCTGCTAAGAGCTATTAAAGGAACCACTTGGGATTTTTTTTTCAAGAATTTTATCCTAGATTTTTAAAGACTCGCTTCGTCTTGGTCCAAAGGCCATCTGGATCTGCTGTGATAACAACTGACTGAGCCTGTACTCCAATGTCAGGGTTGGGAACTGACAGCAGACAACCTCAGCCTTTGATGAAGAAGTGTCAGAGGAGGAGCACCGGGGCATAGGGAGAGTGGCGCTACAGCTGTAGTTGGTGGGGAGGGGAAAAGCAGGGGTTGTGATTGAGAACCCCTCACATATATTTTCGCTCTTACTTGCACCGTAGTGGGTATAGATTAGGTTAGCATTTCAAAAATCGATTTGACAGTCCCTGCAATGAAGGATTTTACAGCCGAAGGTTGGGAACGCAGACACAACTGCTCCAAAGGAAAATGAGATAAGTACAAAAGAGAGGTCAGCAAAGAGGTCAAGGAAAGGACAAGTGGGAATTCCCACTCTCTCAAAGTAGAGGATTTTAGAAGGCTTGATGGGAGTCAGACTGCCAAGGAGGGGATTTCCAAAGATGGCGATGGGGGAGGAAGGAGCTGTCCAGCAAGTCTGGGCAGATAAACTGAGTAAAGGCAAAAAGACAGAAGACAGAGTGTGAAGAAGGGACAGAAAGAAGTTCACTTTGCAGTTCATAAAGATGAGTACAGGGGTAGCTAGGTGGCGCAGTGGATAGAGCTCCAGCCCTGGCATCAGGAGGACCTGAGTTCAAATCTGACCTCAGACATTTGACATTTATTAACTGTGTGACCCTGGGCAAGTCACTTAACCCCAATTGTCTTGCAAAAAAAAGAAGAAGAAGAAGAAGAAGAGTACAAAATGAAGATGGCAATGTAGGCTGGGTCCACCTGGATGAATGTCTTAAATAATTATATCTCAAGTTGGCAGGCAACCAGCATTTATTAAGCACTTACTGCATGCTGTGCTTACTGAGCAAAAGTGATGGTGGGGGAGGGAATAAGCATTTTTATGGGGCCTCACATGTGCCAGGCACTGTACTAAGTGCTTTACAAATATTATCTCTTTTGATCTTCACAACAGCCCTTTGTGTGGGTATAGTTATTATACCCACTTTACAATTGAGGAAACTGCAGCAGACAGGTTAAGTGACTTGCCCAGGGCCACACAGCTGGTAAGTGTCTGAGACCAGATTTGAATTCAGGTCTTTCTGACCCCAAGTCCAGCTCCCTAGTCACTGTCCCACCTAACTACCTCTAGGTAGTCTCAAAGGTAGACAAAGAAAATACTTACATCACACTTTAAGTTTTGCAAAACACTCTGCATGTATTAATGCATTTGATCCTTGGTAGAATCTTGTGAATTAGGTGCTATCATAAGGCCCATTTTGTAGACAAGGAAACTAAGATGGAAAAAGGTTACATATCTTGCCTGGTGTCACATGGTCAGTAAAAACCTTGAATGACAGGATTAGGAGTTTACACCCCTGAGAATCACTAAAGGTAGCTCTGCAGTCAGGAGGACTTTGCCAAGCAGAGCAATGATGTGCTCAGCATTCGGGTGGTCAAAGCAGACATTGGAGAGAAAGGAGACAGAAGCCAAGGTGATGGATAAAGAAGCAAGAAGCTCCAAGGGTCCACACTAGGGCAGATGCCTTGGGAGGGGGAGTAGAAGAAGCCATGCTATGGAAGCAGCATCAATGAAACTTAGTAATGATTAGGGTGTGGGAGAAGAGAAAGAGGATAGCCCTTAGCAAGCCACAGACTTCCAGTGGGGATAGACTGGGCCTTCATTAGGGACATTGGCAGCAGCTACTGCCTTCCTACCTTCACAACTCTACCTCCACCCCCCCTCCCTAATTGTGGCAGTAGGGCCCTGAAAGCAACATTCAGCCACGTTTCCCTTTTCTCCCCCAGAGCAATTGTTCTGAATGTCTGTTCCTCCTTGATGGATTGCTACATGGCTGGAAATGTCAATGGATCATAATTGTCCCATAAAAAGTCCATAATGAATGTTATCGGTTTAAGCCCTCAGAGCTGCTTTATGAATAGTCCTAATTGATGGGCTGATTTGGAAAGTTGGCAGGGACAATGGACCTAATCAATGTCAGGTTAAAGGACCTCTGGGTGGCAGCACATCTGGGCTTTTGTCAAGATGGGTGGCAGCTATCGAACTTTGGAGATGATCATAGCAGCTGGCACAGGAGTGAGCAGTGGAGGAAGGTGGCACGGGAAAGGTAGGAGAGGATAGAGTGGGAGAAGTCCCTCCAACAGCTGGTATGCCAAGGTCACAATGCTGGAGGGGGCCTTGGACTTTGGTGAACTGCTTTCCTGGACTTCTAGCAGGGCTGGAAGCTCAGAGGGCGACCCAGCTGCTTATTCCTTTGAAACTGAACCTCAAAATACTTTACCCCTCCACATTTTACAATTGAAGAATTATAGAATGTCAGAGTTAGGGCAGCTAAGTGGATAGAGTGTTGGATTTGGAATCAGGAAGACCTTAATTCTAATCCTCCTTCAGACACTTACTAGCAAGGCAACCATGGGCATTTCACTTAACCTCTCAGTACTTCAGTTTTTCCATCTGTAAAATGGAGATGATTATAATAGCACCTCACTCACAGGATTATTGTGAGAATCAAGCGAGTTAATATGCGTAAAGTGTTTTTGCAAACTTTAAAGCTCTATATAGAGGCTAGCTGTTAATGGGAAGAGCTTTATAACATAGGATGTCAGAGCTAGGAGGGAGTTGAGAGCATGAAGTGTCAGAGCTGAGAGGGGCTTTAGAGATCATCACTTCAATATCTTCATTTTTCATTGAAACTGAAGCTGGGGGATTAGAAGTGACTCACTAAAGGTTCCACAGTTTGTTCGTAACAGAGCTGAGACCAAGCCCCAAGATTCTGATCCCCACACCCATTCTCTTTCAGCTAGGTCAAGTTTTCCAGGTGAGACACAGAAATATGCCGGCATCCTGAAAGGAGCCTCAGCAGAAGGGAAAACACTAACCCGGGCTGCCCGTATCCAGCTGCTGCTTTTTCATCCTTCTGTGCCTGCTTTGTAAAAATCTCTTCTGAACCAATGGAATGGATTGTGGATTCCTTAATGCAATCAGGCAAACCTGACCACTGTTTAAGTACTCACAATGTGTGTATGCACACATGCACCCGTCAATTCTCTGGATCTTTCCATCTTTCATACAGTAAAACGGTCATCAATTTATCTCCCTTCGGCAATGAATCATCCAGAAAAGTTGACTTTTCCGTATGGTTAAGAATGGAACCTTTAGCTGCGAACTTTTTTTCCTTATTTTAACACAAGGAATGGAAATATATCTAAAATATACTACATCATCCCTTGATTTCAAAAACCTTTTGTTGAGACTGGGTCTCCTTATCTTACCCAGGCTAGTTATGCACTGGCCACTCACAGTCTGATCCCAATACTAATCAGCACAGAGTCTTTGAACCACTCTGTTTGTATAATCTGGACCAGTTTACCCCTCCATAGGCAGCCCGGGGGCCCTCTTTTCCCAGGCACTCACCACATTGGCATTAGACTTAGCATAGGCATCCAATTGGCTTTAGTCCCCACTACAGCTAAAAACTCCTGAGCTCAAGGGATCTACTAGCCTCAACCTCCCCTAATAGTAGGGATTGCAGGTGCATGACTCTATAACCTTTTATTAATGATGAGGAACATCAATAAAGCAGAGATACCCTCAAGGCCTATGAAGATGGGAAGGCCTGCTATTCCTGACACTAAATGGCCCTCAGACCAGTTTGTTTTATAGATCTTGCTTCTTTTATTGTTTTGTTTGGTTTTCCTGTCTCCTCCCTGTGGTGAGCTGTAACTTCTTCCTGCTATCATGGTACCTACCTATGGCAGACCCTTTCCAGAGCTGCTACTTCTAATCACAGTCAGAGTCATTAGGGACCTCAGAGGCCATTTGTGCCAAACTGTGCTTGAACAAGAATCTCCTCTGCTTCATCCTGGACCGTTGGACATCTAACCTTAGCTGAGTTCTCTCCAGTGAGGGTGAGCTCAGTACTTCTCAAGGCAACTCATTCTGATTCAAAATAGCTTTCATTGGTAGGACCCTTTTCCAATTCAATTCAACAAGTATCTATTAAGTTCCTAACCCATGTGAGGCCCTGGGGATACAAGGGCAAAAACGAGGCCCAGCTCTACAACCAACAAACAATGCCTTCTCCCAGGCATCTTGCCAGGAGAATATAGCTACAAAAATGAGCTTAGCACAAGTAAATTGAGGGAGATGGTACTCATCAGGGAGGGAGGGATGATAGAGGACATAACACTTGCGCTGAGGCTTACAGAGAGGAAAATATCCTGATAAACACAGAGGAGGCGCTCCTGCATTCCAGATGTGGTGGACAGGTTGTACAGAGGGAGCAAGCGGCAGCATGTCAAGTTCGGGAAACAGTTTGTTTTCTTCATTTTGCAGATGAAGGCACTGAGTCACTGAAAGGTCAAAGGACTTGTTCAATGTCCCAATAATGTCATCCGAGACATACCCTAAATCAGAATGATTGAATTGCAAAGATGGCTTCTTTTAATCCAACCTTTACCGAAATGGAAAATCCTTGCTTTTACCCAAGCAGTTCTCAAAAACCCATGTGGTGACCCAAGACGCTTTTAGGCAAAGGCAGATAGGTATCACAGTGGGTAAAGCACTGGGTCAAGAGTCCAGAAGACCTGCATTCCAATCCAGAAGATACTTACTAGCTGGGCAAGTCTTTTAACTTTCCTCAGTTTCATTTTCCTCATTTGAAAATGGGTAATAATAGCACATATCCTCCAAGGTTATTGTGAAGATCGAATGAGATGATATTTGTAAATATAACAGTGTAAATATCACTCAGCACAGTGCCTGACATGAAGTAGGTGCTTAGTAAATTCTTATTTCCTTCTTTCCACCCTTTAAGGAAGTCTAAGGCGTCATAAGACTCCAAAAGCATTTTAATTTCTAATATGGTAAATATCCATAGATATAGCCTAGATAAACAAAAGTTCTCTGGGGTCCTCAATAATTTTGAAGAGCATAAAGAGACCAAAAAGTTTGAGAACTGCTGTTGTACCCAGATGAAGAATTCTGACACACCGGCAGAACCACAATAAGGAGGCAGGAGGCAGCTGAGGACTTTGTGCTGAGTCAGTACTCAGGCAGGGGACAGCACCATCATTCACAAGTGAGTTGTTTTCCTGGCTTTGTGGGAAATAAGGGAGCATGTGGGGTAGGGGAGACTTAAAGGACAGGAAAAAAAATTTATCTGATCAGTAGTTAAGATACTATTAAAAATTGGTATTGCAGATGCTTCTAAATACAGACTCATTCTAAGGGATTGGGATAAGCCTAAGTATGCCCTCTTCCCCACCCTTTGGTAAGGGATCAGCTTTCCAACAATAAGTGAGTTTGTGAAGCCCTCCACTGCATCTCTGCTATGACTGCTGAGACTCCACACAATCAAACTTGGGGGTAGTCTGACCTAATAAACAACTGCCACAAGGGATCATATATTTTCTACTTGAAGACCTCCAGTACCAATGAGCTCACTACATCCCGAGACAGCCCATTCTATTTTGGGACATTACTAATTGTTAAGAAAATTGACCGTACGTTGAGCCAAAGTTGTCTTCACTGTACTTCTGACCCATTAGAGCTAGATTCATCCTAAGCCGTCATGCACAACCACAAGGTTATTCCCCCTTTCACTTGACAAGTTTTGAAATACTTGAAAATATCTAGCACACTACACATAGATCTTCTCTACACCAAACATTCTTCTCTCTCTTGAGTCCACCTACTATCACTGTAACTTCCCAAACCAGCAGAAACCTCCCTAGACACTATTCCTCTGTGTGTGTGTGTGAGTACAGGCACAAGCACTCTACGTTCTCTATTAAAATATAAGCTTCTTGAGGAGAAAGACTGCCTTACTTTCCTATTTCTAGCCCCAGTATTTAGCACAGTATCTAACACATAGTATGTGCTTAATAAGTGCTTTTTTAATTTATTTGGGCAGTCCTAAAACAATTTCAAGATCTTTAACCATTCAATGGTAATGCCCTCCAGTTTATCACTCTTCCTTCTATAATATGCTCAGAACTGGACACAACAGCCGCAGATGTGTGGTCCCACCCAGGTATAACAAAGAGGGATTACCATCAATACATCATTCTACCAACATTTATTGGTCACCTACTATGTGCTAGGCATTATTCTGGACACTAGAGACTTACAGATAAAAATAAAATGATCTCTGCCTTCAGTGTTCTCTTGGGAGAGGCAATATATACACATTAAAATTGATACAAAGATATATATCAGTACATCATCAAGAATATAAATGCCTACTATGTGCCAGAAACTGTGTCAAGCACAGAGGATACAAAAACAAAAATTGAATAATCACTGTCCTCACGGAGCTTACATTCTATTGGAGGTAACAACATACACATAAAAGGATATAAAAACCAAGCATGCTTGCATACACACACACACACTTATGGACACATCTGCATATAAATTGTATTTATAGCTACCTTGTGATGAGTGCAAGACTTTGGTGCAACCAAAGATATCTTTTAAAATCAGGTTTTCTTTTTTGACACCATTTTAGAAAGCCAAAGCAACCTCAGAACCCACTTACCTCCCAAGCCCAGGGCATTGTCCACTAGGCTACATTGCCTTTTATAGGAGAAGGAGGGGCAATCTTGAAATGCAGGAAGGGAAACAACCACATAAATGGAAAGAAAAACCACAATGAAACAACTGAAGGTGAACACTAAGAATCTCTGATGACCAGCCTTGTTTCCAAAGACAATATATGAGAAAGGGCCTCCCTCTCCCCTTCTGTGCAGGGGCAGAGAAAAATATAAATATGCAACATTACATATAATGTTATGCTTTTCATATTTGTTGGTTGTTTTGCTGAACTATTTTTTTCTCCATTTTTTATTTTTTTGTTTATAAGGAAATGCTTTCGGAGTGAAGGAGGGAAGAAAGTTACATTGGGAAAATGCAAGTGATATACATACAAAAAAAATGTCAATAAAAAGAGATTTTTTATTTTAAATTTTTTTTAAAGAAATCTAGGCCAAGATGTCTACATCTCAATTCTGTGTCCTACCTGCATTCAGGTAAAGTGCTTTACTGGCCCTGTTGCCCTTAGAAACATTTCATATTGGCATTTGCCACTCTGGGGCTCATTAGTGGAGTCACAAAATCTCAGAGTGAGAAAGAAAGTTCCAGGCCACCAAGTCTATGCCACAGTTGAACAGTAATCTTTTTTCTTGTAACCCCAAAGGAGACTCTTGCTTAGGAAGGGGTCCATTTAAAATCAAAGAGCTCCTGGAGAGATGATGAGAAAATCATTGTAAAAAGAGCTCCGGGTTTGGAGTCAGGGCACCTGGATTCAGTCCTAGTTGGACCACTAACACCTTTGTGACTTTAGACCAGTCATTTTCTCTCTTCAGGCTTCAGTTCCCTTATGTGTAAAATGAGGGGGCCTCTAAGGTCCCTTCAAATATTAAATCTAAGTTCTTTAATCTCCAGGAGCACCAGTTTCCACATTTATAAAATGGGAATAATAATACTGACTCTATTTACCAAACAAGATTGCTAGGGGGAGGAAGAGACAGTTGTGAATTTTAAAGTGGGACAGAAATATTGTTGTTATTACACAAGGTGTCCCAAAAGATTTAGTGGAGCTATAAAAGGTGAATTAACTTGCCCAGTGAGTCAGGAATGCAATCTTGAAGCAGGAATCTAATATGGGTCTCCTGATTCCATGCACTGAACGGTTTTTTTTCCATCCATTCATGGAAGTGGTCTGCTGGCATCCATCACTCAGAGGCTCCCATATGAAGGCATGATTTTTACCACAAGACAATATAATATATAAAAATAAAAACTTATCTACTCTTTTTAACATGCTCCCCTTGTTTTCAAGTGCATGTATTGGCCAAATAATTGGCTACAAGCAAGGATAGAAACCTGCAGAGCGTGGAGTGTGGCCCTTCCCTCCCCTCCCCTCAGGTAGAAGGTGAGTGGCTCTGGGTGTGAAGCATGGCATATGCTGTCAGATGTATTTCCTACATTGGTCAGTTTCACTTACCTGTTTTGTCACAAGGGAAAACCATCATGGTGGCAGGGGATATAGATCAGGGTATATGCCCACTCCACTTTTCATCTGCTGCCCTGCCTGGTTTCAACACCACAGAACAAGATGCCCCTTCCAGGTTAAGCTCATCTCTTCTAAACTCACCACCAGGCTGCTAACTCAAGCCCTGATTGACACCACTTCCCTCAGCCTCCCCTCCCCTCTGATTGGAGGGCTGGAGGTCAGGATACCAAACTCCTCTCAATACCTTCCTTTTAAGAAGGCAGAAACTAGACCATCAGCTCACTCCACTCTGCATCTGCTGCCCTGCCTGGTTTCAATTCCATGGAACAAGATGCTCCTGTGCTAGGCACCCCTGGTTTCCCATTCCCTCCCCTCGCCTCACTTTCCTGCCTCCTCTTCTATGTGGTCTCCCCCTTTAAATTGTAAGCTCTTCAAGGGCAGGGACTGTCTTTTTATTCATTTTATCCCCCACACTTAACACAGTGCCTGGCACATTTGTTTTTCAGTTATGCCTTACTCTTCATGATCCCATTTTGGGTTTTCTTGGAAGAGATACTGGAGTGGTTTGCCATTTCCTTCTCCAGCTCATTTTACAGATGAGAAAACTGAGGCAAAGTGAAGTGACTTGCCAGGGTCACACAGCTAGTAAGGGTCTGAGGCTGGATTTGAACTCAGGTCCTCCTGACTCTAGGCCTGGTGATCTATCCACTGCACCACCTAGCTGTTCTGGCACATAAAAGCATTTAATAAATGCTTGCTGAATGTGTGCTAAAGAAGTCTCTAATCCCACTCCCTGATTTTACAAAGAACATAAGGCCCAGACAGGAGGAAACAAAAAGCCCAAAGTCACCTAGCTTGTTAGTGGCAGATCTCATCAGGGCCTTAAACCTAGGTGTCCTGATTTCCCTTCTAGGCCTCTCTCTTCCATGTGCCAGAACCTCTCAGAACAGAGAGAAGTCAATTGGCCCAGACAGAATGTGAACCTGTGGCCTCCAGCTCATTAGCTCCCTGCTCTAATCCCAGGAGAGAACTCCAATGCCACATCAGAGCTTAGACAGCTACTTCCAACGTTGACTCGGACCCAGGTCAGTAGTTACTGAAAATCATTACCTCTGGATGACTCCTGATGGACTCATTTAACGAGGATGAAAGTCACCTGGAAGGGAGGAAAATCAAACACATATCAGGAGAAAATAGCCAAGTCATACAGGGAAATAAAAGTTAGAAATCCACCAGTGACTTTGCAGGGACCTCATCAGGAGACAAAATAATCTTGGAAATATTCCCCGGTCCTTCTCAGCCCCCACAGGCCTGGAATCATGGGCCACTGTCAGGCCCAGGGCGGCCTGATGTTAACACCCCCACATACCCAAAGCAGGGAATGGGGTTATTCTCCTCTGTATCTATCCCCCACCTGGAATTTTTTTAAATGAGTTCCCCAGTCCTACTCTTCTCCAGGGACCCTAAGTGCCTTTCACAGTCTGTGGCCAGCCTCACTTTCCATACTTACTTCAACTACTCCTCTTCATGACTGAGCTAGTTGGCATAGTGGATAGAGTATTGGACTTGGAGTCAGGGAGATCTGAATTCTAATCCTGCCTCAGATACCTACTAGCTGTGTGATCCTGAGCAAATCACTTAACATTTCTCAGTCTGTTTCCTCACATGTAAAAGAGGGATAATGACGGCACCTACTTCACAAATGAGATAATGAGATCACATATGTAAGGCAATTTGCAAATGTTGAAGTGCTACGTCATAGATGTTCGTTATTATTACGATCATCATTCCTAATCTCTGAGGGTGAGTGATTGCTTCCAGGGCCATACGTACCAGGGACAGAATTTAAAACCAGGTTTTCCAGCCTCTGAGGCTGGCTCTCTCCACTAGGCCACATTATGTCTCATGTTATTGTTGTCATTCGGTCATGTCCACTCATAGTGACCTCATGGACCATACTGTCCATGGGGTTTTCTTGGCAAAGACTTTGGAGTGCTTGCCATTTCCTTCTCCAGTGGATGAAGGCAAATAAAGGTTAAGTGACTTGCCCAGGGTCACACAGCTAGTAAGTGTCTAAGGCCAGATTTAAATTTGGGTCTTCCTGACTCCAGGCCCAGCACTCTATCCACTGAGCCACCTAAGTGGCATGTAAATGAATGGATGAATAAATGAATCTGGTAATACTTTTTAGTAGCTGCTTAGATCCTGCTCCAAGCCTCAAATCAATTCTAGTCCTTACCAGGGTCTGCCTTAAGCATAGGCAGAGTGCATGAATATCAGCCCTGGTATGAGTATGTTGTATTGATGGGAACCCAGAAATAGTTATAGGACTCATAAAACTATAGGAGAGTAGGGGATAGCACCCCTATTCCTTATTTCTGCAAATGTCACTGACTGTCTGAGCTGTCCCTCAAGCTAAGACCAGCTAGAAGTGGTTCGAATTGGGTTTTCAACTATGCTGATGAACAGTTCAGACAGCCAGTGGTAAGGACACAGAGATGCTGAATGAGACCAGATGCATCCTTTTACTCTTGGCTCACTTCAACTATGAAACACAAGAAAGAGCCTGATGGTCAGCACCCTGCATTTGGAGTCAGAGGATGCGAGTTCAAATTTGAGTTCTACTACTTACTGGCTGAGCATCTTCTGCACAATTCCATCAGTACAGATCCCAATCCAGCCCTCTATTTTGGTGGTCTGGCTAGGGAATTCATTCCAATTCTGGCTCTGATCCCAGGGTTCCCCTTTGGGTAGTCAGGCCAGAAGGATATATCAGAGGAAACTAAGGGGTCAGTCTCTTCTCCTCCTGTTTTCCCGGCTTCCATCCAATGATCAGACCTTCCTTGAGAAAGAGACTGGTTCATAATTCTAGATTCCTTCACAGGACAATGGGAGTATTTACAAGGTCAAACTACTAGGAATCCTTCATTGTGGGTGCTTTTCAATGGGCAAAATATAAGAAATCCTTGGAAAGTCTCCTTGGTGACCTGGTCTCCTAAATCTATACCCAAGCCACTGGGTGAATGGTGTCTCTCCCTCTAAGTAAAAAGCTTCTTTGGTCTCCTGAGTCTACTCAGGCTGCTTGTGGGATGTTGTCCTCAACCCTGAGCCAAGTATATGCATTCTAAGGACGTCCTTCCTGGACATTGTCCCACAGTCTACACCAAGCATATCCTAAGGTCATCCTGCGTTCTAAACCAGAATCATCCATTTTGGGGAATAAACTCATTCAGCCAGTCTGTGTGTGGTTGTCTCATGGTCTAAGCCAGAAAACATCCCAGGATATGCTTAGCCTCATTGCCCCACACTCTAAGCCAGAAGCTTTCTGGGGACACAGGCAGCCCATCTGTAGAAAGTGTCCCACACACTGAGCCAAGGTGAGGATGTGTGCAGCCTGTGCATGGAGATTGTCCCACTTCCACCCTAAGTCCCTTAACACCCTAAGTTAGGCATTAACAGTGTCCTCCTTCACTTCCCCCTTCACCTGACACTCTTGGTCAGGATACAACAAGGCACAGATGGACAGCTCCAGGGAAAAGGACAGTTGCAAAGCATGGGAGGTTCTCCCCCAAAGCAAAGACACCAATTACTCACCAACAAGAAGTCAAACCATTCACCAGCACCTTGGTTTTTTTTTTTCAGATAAAAGCAATCAGTCCCTACCAAGTTCTCTGTTTGCAGGGCAAAACATCACCGTGCTTTCCCAGAGAACTGCATCAAGCAAGGTGACCCGGATTAACGAGACCAGGACCAGGATTTTAGAAGTACCTTCACTCCCTCCCACAAGCCCAGCTCTTAGACTGATTCTCATCATGTAACTTGTCCTCCCTTTCCCAATTCAAAGGCCACAATCAGTCTTCCCATGGAAGGGGGAGGATCACAGGGTCAGACACTTGGCTAACAGCCTGCCCAAGGGAAGGCAGGTGGCTGAATCAAAAGCACAAACAAGTCAAGCTCAAGGAAACGTGGCAAGGCTATCCTCTGAGTAAGGGATGGGTGGGGACAAGGTGGCCCCTTGACAGGAGAAGAGAAGAATTTGGGCAAGAAGCGATAGCTATCTTCAAGTATCTGAAAAGCTGCTGAGGCGTAAAGAAATGAAACTAATTCTGCTTGGTCCTAGGGGCAGAACCAGGAACAACTGGTCATGGCTACAAAGAGGCAGATTAAAGCTTGGTGTATGAAATGAAGCAATAAGTGAGAACCTATTTGTTAGACGCTTACCCTGTGCTAAGGACTAGTAATAATAAAACCAAAATGATACAATTAAGGAGTTCATATCCTTTCTAAGGGGAAAGACAATGCATTTGGGAAATAGTGGCCAGAGAAAGATGAGGTCTGGGAAGTCACGTGGGTGTTGACTCAGGGGCAATTAGTTGAAATGCCCTTTCCAGAAGCAGCAGGAGGTTTGGTTTGATTACAAGTTGTGCGGAGGGGAGCAGCAGAGCAAGTGGCAAGATGGCCAAGGAGGATAAATGGACCAGACTGGGTTTGAAGCATGTCTGACCTGATGTCCACTGCTTAGACAGAGGCAGGTGGGTTTTAGCTGGCTTAAGCACCCATTAAGACAGCTCAGCTCCAAGGCAGGAGACACAAAAGTGAATGGCGCATCATTCTCCCACAGGCTTATAGCACATTGTCTAGAGGTCTGATCTGGAGTTCTAGGTCAGGAGAAGTAGAACAGGGATCGAGAGGGAGTTAGAAAAGGGAAAAAATCTCTCTCCAGTAGAATTGGCCACAAGTGGGATGGGTTGCCTTGGGAGCTAGTGAGTACTCCTTAACTGGGAGTCTGTAGCTGAAATCTGAATGATCACTTCTCAGGAATATTATAGAAGGGGTTTTTGTTTAGGTTCAGGCTGACCTAAATGATCTCTTCCAGCTTTGAGATTCTGAGACTCCAAGATTCTTACTCAAGTGACCAATCTGGCATGATGCCTGAAATTCAATTCAACAAATACTTATTAAACACCTTCTATGTGCCAGCCATTGTACTAGATGCCAAGGCTAGAGACAAGTGAGAAAACAGCAGTTCATGCCCTCAAGAAGCTTACATTCTACTGGAGGAATAACACATGTCAACAGATTAGTACAATTCATGGTAGAGGATGCTTAAAAAAAAGGAAAGGAAAGATCAGACACAGAATTCTGGGAATATTTGAAAAGCAAAGGAACAGGGATAACAGAAGGATCCAGGAAGGTTTCACAGAAGAGGTGACACTTGAGCTGAGTTTTACTTTAGAACAAAAATTCCAAGAAGTAAAGATGAGGGAGGAATACATTCCAGGTGGAGGTTTGTGCAAAGGCTCTGAGGTGGGATATTGCATGTCTAGTTCAGTAAACAGCTATGAGGCCTTTTAGTTGGAAAACATAGTGCCTCCAGGAGAGTAATAGGAAATCAGCCAGAGAGAAACAGATGGTGGTGAGCTTCAAATTCTAGGTTAAGGAGTTTATTACTGAGCCTAGAGGCAATAGGGAGACACTGAGGGTTTTGGAGGAAAATGACAAGGACAGACCTTTGCTTTAAAAAAAAAATAATATTGTGGCAGCTTTCTGGAGAAGAGCAAAAAAAAGGAGATATTGGAGGTGGGGATACCATGTTACAATAGTGCAGGCAAAAAGAAATAGGTTCCTGCTAGAGCCTTCACCAACAAAATTATTTTATTCTGCGAATATTCTATACATACTTAAATATGTAAGTACATGTCATCTCTCCCAGTGGAATGTAATTTCCTTGAGGGGTAGAGACTATGTAGTACCTGTCTTTACATCTTCATCACTTAGCACAGTGTTGGGCATATAACAGGTGCTTAATAAATGCTTATCGATTGTTTGCACTAGTCAGCTGTGATAAAAGACGCTAATGTTTTGGGTGGAGGTTGGATTCCATGATTGCTGATGTTCTTTCCAATTATGGGAAATTGCCTTAAAATGGAGAAATAATGGTGAATTTCAGGCACTTGGGAAGATCATGGTAGAGACAGGGGAGCAGGGGAGGATGACCTTTTAGTGCTCCCAGATAGTAGCATCTCCTACAGCAGACCTTCCTTGATTACTTTCTCAGACGTTAAGGGTCTGACCCATCCCTGCCCTCTCCCCTACCATGAAAATTAGTTTGTGTATAGCTTGATTTACTTATCTGTGTGCTCTTTTTATCTCCTCCCAGTAAGCTCCTTGAGGACAATGACTATTTGTGTTTTTGTCTTTATATAACTTTCTGTCACTCCATTGCATTCATATGCCATAATTTATTCAGCCATTCCACAATTGATGGGCACTCCTTGGTTGCCAGTTTTTTGCCTCCACAAGAAGAGCTACTATAAATATTTTTGTATGTATGGGTTCTTTTCCCCTTTCTTTGATCTCTTTAAAGTATAAGCCTACTAGTGATATCATTGGGTCAAGGGATACGCAGTTTATTAACTTTTAAGACATAGTTCCAAAGTGTTTCCCAGGATCGTTGAACAAATTTGCAACTCCACCAAAAGGGTGCTGATGCGCCTGTTTTCCCACAGCCTCTCCAACATGTCATTTGTGTATGTGTCTGTGTGTGTGTCTGTATGTGTGTATGTGTGTGAACTTTGCCAAACTGATAGGTATGAGGTGGAAGATCAGTTTCTTCAGATTTAATTTCTCTGATTATTAGTGATTTGGAGCATTTTTATGTAGCTGATGATAGCCTGGATTGCTCCTCTTAAAACTACCTGTTTAATATCTTTTGACCAGTTACCAATTGGAGAATGGCTCTTCATCTTATAAATTTGAATCAGCTCTTCATATATCTTGGAAATGAGACCCTTCTCAGAGAAATTTCCTGCAAAGAATTTTCCTAATCATCTGTTTCTACAATTTTAGTGCACTAGCTCTGTTGATGCAAAAAAAAACTTGTCAATTTTATTTAATCAAAATTGTCCATTTTATCTTCTGAGATCTTCTATTTCCCCTACTTGGTCATGAATGCTTCCTCTCTCCCTAGATCTGAAGGGCAATTTCTTTTTTGCTCCTCTAATTTATTTACAATGTCATCTTTTATTTGACATAACTATTTAGAGCTTATCTGGGTACAAAATGTAAGATGTTCGTCAATACCTAGTTTCTACCAGATGGCTTTCCAGTCTTCCTAGCAGTTCTAGGTAAATAGCAAATTCTTATCATAGTAGAGGGGGTCACTGGGTTTATGAAACCCTAGCATATGACATTCATATGCTTCTATATGTTGTGTGCTTAATCTAGTCTACCAATCAATCTACTTATTAACCAGTTCCAATTTTTTTTGATGATTGCTGCTTTGTACAACAGTTTATCTGTTGCTTCTAAGATTCCTTCTTTCTCATTTCCCTTGAGATTCTTAACCATTTTACTTTTTCCTGACAAATTTCATTATTATTCTTTCTAGTTCTATAAAGAAATCCTTTGGTAGTTTGACTAGTATAACATTAAGTAAGTATGGCAACTAGGTGGCACACTGGATAAAATGCCAGCCATAAAGTCAGGAACACTGGAGTTCGAAGCTGGCATCAGACACTTTCTAGCTATGTGACCCTGGGCAACTCACTGAACCTCTGTTTGCCTCCATTTCCTCATCTGTAAAATGGGGATAACAACAGCACCTATCTGCTAGGGTTGTTGTGAGAATCAAAGGAGATAATTGTTGTAAAGAGTTTAGTACAGAGCCTGGAACATTGTAAGTGCTATATAAATAGTAGCTGTTGTTATTCATTTAATTTAGGTATTAGTGTGGTTTTTATCATATTGGCTTGCCTACTCATGAGCACGTAATGTTTCTCCAGTTGTTTGGGTCTGTCTTTATTTCTGATCATCAGCACATACTTTTAACCAGTAGATGGCATTGATAGGCATTGGCAGGTCCTAGGCTCATCTTGGCAGTTTTCACAACCCACCTGGATGGAAGTGCTGAGGCAGAAGCTCTGATTTTCAAAAAGTCAGTGACCTTCTAGCCCTCAGCACTGCCTCTCTCTCTGGGGAGATGCACCAACTCATTGTCAATGGGCATGTGGACTTTGAGGTTCTACCCAAATAAAATGTTGAGCCCCCACCTACTAGTGAAATATTGTCTCTTTTCTGAACTTGTTGTATTTAAGTAACCTCTAGTCCCATGTCCTAGACATGTTAGATTTGACTCTTCATGGAAGCGTACTCAGGTACTTGGGTCCTATGTGTAGCATTTATCAGTAAACAAATAAAAATGGTACAGTAACTAGAAGACAGTGCATGACAAACATTGGAAACATCTACAAAGCAGCACCATGAGCCCATTACTCTCTCAAACCAAGGAAACCCCTGGCATCAGAAACTGGCCCCAATCTAGCTTTTCCACTTCATTGGATATTACTCACCCTCCTATTGTCTGTTTCAGACAAACTGGTCTTTTCTCTATTCCTTCTACATGACACTCTATCTCCCACCTCAGTATCTTTACATTGGCAATTCCCCATGCCAGGAACCTCAACAAGATGCCCTCTTCCTTTAAGATTTGCTCAAGCATCTTTGGAAGTGTTTCCTGATCCCCTCCCCAACTGCTGGCACCCTCCCTCCCAAACTACCTTCTACCCCCAACCCCCACAAAAGGTAATATTCTCTCTCCCAGTTGCCCTGTCCTGGAAGGGAACTCCAGCTACCTCTGGCCAAAGCTAGCCTAGCCCAGAGCAGAATAACTTGTATTTCACCTGTATTGTATTAATTTACTTTGTTTTTATGCAGTATATATTTTTATAGCTACTTTTTTTGGTCTCCCTCACTAGAATGTAAACTCCTTGCAAGTAGGGATCATTTCATTTCTTGCAATCGTATCCCCAGTGCCTTATGTCATTCCTGCTTAATAAATGCTTGCTGATTCATTGATTGATCTGGACTCACGAGTTATTAATAATATAAGCAGCTAGCCTTGTATATGTTTATAAAGAACCTGACAAATATTATCTCATTTTATCCTCATAACAACCCTAGGAGGTAGGGCTACTATCATTCCCATTTTACAGATGAAAACATTTAAAAAGGCAGAGATTAAGTGACTTGCCCAGGGTCCCACAGCTCGTAAGCATGTAAGGCCAAATATGAATTTGGATCTTCCTGACTCCTGGTCCAGAGCTCTATTCACTGCACCATCTGAGTTCCAGGAAACATGCAGTTTGAGTTTCTGTGGTTCACCACCAGCCCTCCCCTTCAAGTGGGCAAAAGAGTATAGAGAGCACTGTTTACCCAGGATGTTTGACTCACACTTCCTGTATGAGGACCGGTCATCAGGAGCAAAGGCAGAAATTCGGGAGGAACTCTTTTTCTGGAACTCAAGGCACAAGGAATGGGCACAAGAGCCAGGTAGACTCAAGTGAGGATCAACCCCGCCCTCAAGCTGCATGGAAGGTATGTTCTTCCTCCTGGCTGTCGTGTCCTGGCAGGGAACTCCAATGACTTGTGGCCAAAGATAGCCTAGCCCAGAGCAGAAAGAGTGCATTTGACAGGCAGCTGAGAGGCAAGAGACCCAATGGCTCTCATGGGTCCTGGTGTCTCTTTCTCTATGACCTTGTGAGATCATATTCCCTCTCCTTGCTCTACCTACCCCCACTCCCTATAGATCTAAGCAGCAAAGAGGGAACACAGCAATAGAGTGTATGGGCAGCATGTCTATATCCCTAGCACCAGTCCTGTTGACTGTACCTTAACAGGACATTAATGGATGCTTGCTAAACTAAACTATAAACTTGCAATTCTAAGAACATAGCTTTTGGAATGTTGTTCCTGCATTAGAATGCAAGCTGCTCGACAGCAGGGACTGACCGTGTTTTGGCTATTGTTCGTATCCCCAGTACCTGGAATAGATTAAGTGGTTAACGAATGCTTGTTGAGGGACAGCTAGGTGGCACAGTGGATAGAGCACCAGACCTGGAGTCAGGAAGATTGGAGTTCAAATGTAGCCTCAGACATTTACTAGTTGTGTGACCCTGGGCAAGTCATTTACCCACATTTGCTTCCATTTCCTCACCTGTAAAATGAGCTGGAGAAGGAAATGACAAACCACTCCAGTATCTCTGCCAAGAAAACCCCAAATGGGGTCACGGAAAATGAGACATGAGTGAAACAATGGAACAATTGAACGCTTATTGATTGGATCTAATCTGTTGGCCAGGTTCAATTAAGCTTCTTACCAGTGACTCAGTAAATGATCATTCCCTGCCTAGGGGCTGCCTTTCCCCATTCCTCTGCCAACCTCCCTGCCCCGCCAGGTACACTCATGACAGGGGAGTCAGTGGGAATGGGGTGCCCACAGCAGTCCCCTAGGAGACTGCCCCAGCATTCCTCTGGTGGCAAAGCCACATCTGTAGTAACTAAAGTTCACTTGGCAGGGAGTGTCCACAGCTGGAACCTGGATCCCTGTTCCCAGGGCCTTGGCCTTCCTGTCTATATAGCAATAATCTATGACCCATAAATTCTTTGAGCTGTGTAAACACCTTTTACAACAACTCAAACTCTTACCAGGGCCATTGTTAGCCTGGCAACCCCTTCTTTTCTCTTCCCCTCATTCAAGCCCGGCTCTCTTCTTCAGACCCTCTCTGATGCCACTGCCTGAGGCCTCCCTCCCATTCCTTCTTCCTCCCCTCTCCCTATTGCCCCTTTTACCTGTTTGTTCACACAAGCCCCTGCCCTATGAAGGGGATGGACTCCTCGGTATTATCGGGTGTGGTTTATTATCTCCCTACCCCCACCCTGGTTACACAGTAATTCCTTACAGGGACCCCAGCCTATCAAGTCCAGAACTGTCTGCCCATTGGACAGAAGGGGACAGGCCTTGCCAACATTGACAGATAAGGAAAAGTCCGACAGAGGAAGAAATAAGGAAGCAAAGAGAAGGCTGAGAAGACATCTGAGAGAGGGAGCTTGAGGCTGGCAAAACCTCATTTGGAGGAAAGAGTGTCACACCAGTGAGTCAATTAAACCTTCCTGTGAACAGTACCCTGAATGATGTGGACTTGGAAGGGGAAAGAGACTAAAATCCTCTAGAAGAATCTAAGCCATGGATCCTCTGAGTCATCTATCCCCAGAGAAGGACCAAGAAGCACCTTGTTTTTGCACCTTTTAAAGGATGAGATGACACCCTACAAAAACAAGTATGGAGAGAAGAAGATGAGGACCCCTTCTCAGTGACTAGGATTCAGTTCTGAGACCTCCTCTTACCACTGCTCCCCTTCTCCGTGGACTTTTAGTCCCCAATAACTAGCTGGTTGAAAAAAGAAAAGAAAAGAAAAATCTGGACTCTGAGAGGATCCCCAACTGGATGTCCCAAGGCTGACCAGAGAGGACAAATTCAAGCTCGCTCACTCTGGATTTGGGGATAATGGGTCATCTCTGCAGAGATGGTTAAGGGGGCTCAGGAGTGAATTATAGCTTCCTGGAACATGATCAGCCTTCAGGAAAAAAATAGTCTAGTTCCCCAAGGCTGGGTTCAGTGGTTTGCATGAGATCCGCCAAGCCTCAAGAATTTGGACCCCAACACTGTTGGACTCAAAAATTGGTCTTTCCCCTTCAATTCTCCATTCTTTCTTGTCCCTGTTCCCTTCCTCCATGGGATCTTGTCCCTGGTGACTTATTTGTGAAAGAGAAAGGAAGACTTTGGAGTTGGAGAGGATTGTGAGCCCAGCACCGGAAGGCCAAGGCTGCAGCAGCGGCTCTGCCATACCTAGGTTACTTCTTCTCTAAGTCTGCAGCCTCCAGGGCTACGAGATGACCAATAGCCCACCTTCCAGCTTGCCCAGCAGTACTGGGGTGCTCCATGCTGATGTGATGTGATGTGATGTGTGGTTGCACTTCAAAGGCCACTGGGCTCCAGGACACATTCTCTCCTAGAAGTTGGAGAGAATGGGCTGGGGACGGCAGGAGTCTCTGACACAAGGCTCTCTCACCATTTCCTAGGCCTTTAGTTTTGATCCCAAGAACTGCCAGGGAGCAAATAGTTATTCCTCCTACCTCTCACTTATCTTCAACTGCCAACCCAAATCCTCATTCCCTTCCTCCCCCACCCTTGGCTCTCAAAGAAAGAGCTGAAGCTGCCTGACTTTGGTTTGGGGCAGAAGGATGGAGGGGAAGACTCTGGACAAACATAATTCCCCAAAGCAAGTGGATCTGCCCTTCTCCATTAAGGAGATCCTGAAGAAACCATCAAAGAGGAGAGACATTCCCAGGAAAGGTAGAGGGGACGCCCACCTGGGTTCTACTGATACCTTAACACTGGAGAACTCTCCACAGGACCTCTCCCAGGGTAAGTATCTTCTAAGCCTCTGGCTTCATACCCTAGAAAATATAAGGAAGGATGGTGGAGTCCATGCTTGGCTCTTAGGGCCCTCCGCCAAGCTCAGATTTCCAGTAGCAGTGGAAAGCTCTTGGTCCTAGAATTATTCCTTCAAGAGCATTCAGCCGCACACAAGCCTGCCCATTTAACAGGTGAGGAAACTGAGAGGTGCTGTGATTTGCCTAAGGCTACACAGCATAATGAGGCAATTGGTGGGGGAGTCAGTTCTAGAATCTATAGCTCTTGGCTCTTAGAATTGAAAATAGAGAATGTTAAAAATTATAAAGGCCCACAGAGATCATCTGAGCTACTTTAGAAGAGCTCTGAGTGATCACAGAATCACAGATTTAGAGCTGGAAGAAACCTTAGAAGCCACTGAATCTAAACACTCCCTCCATTTTACAAATAAAGAAACTGAGTCACAGAAAGATTAAGTGATTGCTCAAGGCCACACATAATATTCAAGACAGAACTGGAACCTTAGTCCTCTGACTCTAATTCCTGTGCTCCATCTTGGTGGTGGTGTTCAGCCATTTTTCAAACTTGTCCAATCCTTTATGACCCCATTTACTGTTTTCTTGGCAAAGACACTGGTGAGGTTTGCCATTTCTTTCTCTAGCTCATTTTACAGATGAGGAAACTGAAGCAAATAGGGTGAAGTGACTTTCCCAGAGTCACACAGATAGGAAGTGTCTGAGACCAGATTTAAACCCAGGAACGTGAGTTTTCCTGACTTCAGGCCCAGCATTCTATCCGCCTAGTGCCCTATCCATTTGTCTAAGAGACAGAGAGAGACAGAGAAAGAGAGACAGAGAGACAGAGACAGAGAGAGATTCCATGCTAAATGAGAGACCCAGATTCTAAGGAGAAGGCAGTGTCCTGTACAGAAAGGAGTAAGAGAACTGAATTCCTGTCAGAATACCTGAATTCAAATCCTAGCCCTAAGAGGTTCTGCCCGTATAACCTTGGATAAGTTAATTAGCTTCTCCTGCCTGCTGTTTCCTCATCTGAAAAATGGGTATAATAATGCTTTGTACTAGCTTCCTCCCGGGGCTGTCTTGGGAAAGGCAAACTTTAAATATAGTTCTATACAAAGGAACTAAGCCTCGGAGGCCTGACTGTCACTGTGGTTACTTAAATGTTAACAGCTACTGACTCCCTAATACAATGTTGAGAAGAGCCTTGGAGCCCTCACTAGATGGGAATTAGGAAGATGAGTTTAAATACCACTGCTGCAACTTGCTGCCTGAGTGACCTTGGACAAGTCACTTGGGTTCCCTAGGCTCAGTTTTCTCATCTATATAAAATTGGGTCAATAATGCCTGTAGGACTTGTCTCTAGAGCATGGGGTTATTATAAGGTTCAAATGCTACAGGTAAAGAATTTTGCAAACCTTTAAATGCCATATAAGCACCACCCAGGATTATTATAATGACCACTCTCTTTACCAAGGACATTTACAGTTTCCCGGAGGATTCTGGGAGACTTTAATCTAAAACAATGAGCGCAGAAGGAGCACTCTTTGTGGGTTAAGGATGAGGACAGGAAAGCCTTCCCAGCACCCTCAAAGGCAAACCTGCTTCATTCTTGTATAAGGCTGTCTCTGTCCCCATTTATCCATTAGGGGGCTAGGACTCTGGGTCCATCTACCCTTCTCAGGCCTCACTCGGAATCCACCAGAGTAGAAGGGAAACTGAAAGTCCTTAGAGAAACGGACGCTGCCCCATGAGTCTGGGGGACAGGGAGGAAGAAGGGCTTCTCCCATAAAGTCATGGGGAAACCCTCAGAGGCCAAGCTGGGAAATGGGCTGCCTAGGTCTCTGCCTACTGTTCTCCCACCCCAACCCTTTGCCAAAATTAAAAAGGAAAAAAGTCAGATCACCACCCAAGTGAGCTACCGCAAAAATTGGAGAATTAGAGAATATTGGAGATAAAAGAATATAAACTATTACAACAAAGCTGGGAAGGGCCTTAGAACAGGAAGTGTCAGAACTTGGAGGGAGCCTTGAACAGGGAATGGCAGAGCTGGGAGGGGCCTTAGAACAGGGAGTGTCAGAACTTGGAGGGGCCTTAGAACAGATGATGTCAGGGCTGGGAGGGGCCTAAGGACAGGGGATGTCTGAGCCATCAAGCATACTGAAAATTACCTCGTCTGACCCTTCCATTATACAAAAGGCCCAGAGAGGAAAATGTTTTGCTAAAACTTTTGCCACTTCAGGGCAGATGTGGCATTACTGGGGCTGTCCAAAGCTGGCCTTGGCCCGCCATTCCCTTTGCCTTGAGGTACTGACTCTTGGGATACCTATTTCTTTTTCTTCTTCTTCTCTCCTTTTCTAGCCCACTTCCTCCTTCCTTCCTCCCAACACTCACATATTTATTTCCTCAAATATGGGACAGGAAGGTTTTTCTGGAGATAATCCCATTTAATTCATGAATCTGCCTCTCACAGGTCCCAGGCAGGTGGAAAAATGGGAGCAGGACCCTCAGCAGTTGACACCAGCCCCCTCTCCCAGACACCTCCTTAAAGAGACAACTGCAGGGACATCAGCCAGCTCCCCAGAACCCCAAGAGACGGCTTCCCAGCTAACTGACTTCCTGTCAGAAAGCTCGGGATTGCCCTCAAAGGGAGATAGAAGAGATGGAGTTGAGGAAGACCATGAACACAACTTCCTTACTGACCCACCCCTCCATGGTAAGTAGAGCCATTGGGATCTATGTACCAGCACAATGGGGAAGGCGTTCTAACTCTTTGCTCCTGCGATCTTACGTAGCGTTAGGCTTGGAGTCAACAGAGTGGAGTTCAAATCTTGCTCTTGACCTTGTGTAAGTCCCTTTACCCCTCCATGGGCCTCAGTCTTTCTATCTGTAAAATGAGGGGATTGAACAAGCATCATTGAGTTCCCTTTTAACCCTAGGCGTGTGTGTGTGTGTGTGTGTGTGTGTGTGTGTGTGTGTGTGTGTGTG
>NW_020943070.1:6695845-6698775 GCF_900497805.2 Vombatus ursinus | reverse complement strand
TGTGTGTGTGTGTGTGTGTGTGTGTGTGTGTGTGTGTGTGTGTGTGTAATATCGATGTATACATATATATTCACTTATACCACCCTGCCTCCTATTTGATGTAATATTATACATTTTCCATTTTCTGTGTTTGCATCATAGCCCCTTACTATTCTGTAAGCTCCATGAGGAGAAGGATCAGACTTACCTGTGTGACCTTAGTCAAGTCTTTTAATTCCCCTGGGCCAGGCAACATGGGAATATTGGAGAAAAGTGCTGTATTTTAAATCAAGAAAACCTGGATTCAAATCCCACTTCAGACATTTACTGAATTCCGTGGAAAGTTACTAAACTTCCTGTGCCTCAGTTTCCCCATGTGTAAAACGAGGGGATTGGACTTGAAGGCCTCCAAAGTCCCTTCCCAGTCTAAATCTATGAATCTGTGATCCTATGATTCTCATTCTCTTCCGGTGTGTTCTGAAGAACCAGGTCTCTAGACTGGAAAACCAAGGAAAACAAATTTTTCTAAGAATCTCGGAAAGGGCTTGGTGTGTGCTGGTACTTGAATTTCGTTTTGATGGTCCAGGGAGCACAGGGCCAAGCAGCAGATGCAATATCCCCCCTGGTCTCAAAGCTGGAGTCTTATGTCTTCCACCAGCATTTCCAGGAACAGAAATCGGCACCTCTGCCCTGCTCTGCCCATCCCAACCACTGGGGCAGCACTGACTGTGTTATCTTCAGGAGGGGTGATTAATAGCTCTGGCATTTGGGCACATGGAACCCTGAGCTGGTTTTATCGGAGCAGCCAGCACTGACAGCAGGAGGAAGCTAGCATTCCAAGCTGCTTCTTGGCTGCCTTGAACCCATAGAATCAGGAGGTTCAGAGCTGAAAGGAACGGGGGAGGTCCTCTGGTCCAGCCCCCTCATTTTACATGTGGGTCAAGTGAGAGCAAGGAGGAGAAAACACTTTTCCAAAACTGTATCATAGTAAGAAGAAAGCTGGGATTTGAACTCAGATCACCTGTCCCCAGCTTTGACTAGTTCACTCTCTGACTTGTCATACACAGCCTGGCTTCCTGTTTGGCCACTCAATACATACTTAAGGATCCCCAAGGGCACCGTATTGACTTAGTTTTAAAATGTAATGTTATCTCTGCTTCATTGTATTTCTGTTGTGTTAAATATTTCCCTGTTACATTTTAATCTGTTTTGGGCTGCACTCTGGAGTGTTGCTGGTCTCATACTACGTGTTCAACACCTCTGTTTATAAGCAATGGAGACAGGTGTGAGCACAGCTTTGGAAGTAAGGATTGGCCTATATGCTTGGAGAGAAAAAAGAAACCAAAAAAAACAAAAAGGAAAAAAAACAAAAAAGAATATGACCAAGAAAGAAAGAAAACAGACAGCAATCCCATAAGGGGTACAGTGTGCTTTCTTCCCTTTTTGTAGGCTTTATGCAGGATAGGGGGTGGAAACTTCCAGGCAGACTTGCTGAAGAGAAACGTTCAAGGTCAAATTAACTTCCCTGGGCCCGTACAATGAGGAAGATGGACTCTGTGGCGTCTGAGAGCCCATCCTAAATCTAGGAGGCTATGATTCCAAAATACTTCCTCTCTCTGGACCTCAATTTCCTCTCCTGTAAAACGAAGGGGTTGGACCAGATGGCATCTGAGGTACCTTTCACCTCCAGACCTAGGATCCCATGCCTAGAGTCCCTACTGACAGAAGGGGTAAGAAACCTGAAGAAAAAAGGCCAATCAAAGCAGGAACAGTGAGACTTCTCCAGATAGCTTGAATAGCTTTGGACAAAGGATGCTTTGAAATTCTTTGTGAGATCCCCTAGAATGGGGCCCTGTGCACACCAGTTACTCAGTAAATGCTTAGTGAATGTCATTTGGTGGTTGTTGAAACAGTTTTTTTGTGTTGTTGTTAAGTCATTTCAGACTCCTCATGACTCCATTTGGGGTTTTCTTAGCAGAGATACTGGAGTGGTTTGCCATTTCCTCCTCCAGCTCATTTTACAAGTGAGGAAACTGAGGCAAACAGGGTGAAGTGACTCGCCCAGGGTCACAGATAGTAAGTGCCTGAGGTAGGATTTGAATCCAAGTCTTCTTCACTCCAAAGCCAAGCTTCTTTCTATCCATTACTCAACACTCCCTCTGATTCTATACTATGAAAAGGAAAGGAGATTATGAGTCAGTAAAAAGAATGTTAGTGAGACAACATAAGCTTGATGGAAGGGAAAGACTTAAACAGAATCCCACCAAGAGCCAAATGCCTTGGGGTGAAAGTTGTACCAACCAGCATTCCATATTCTATAGGATGAGCCCAGTTCTGGTTTCCTACTAAAAAGCACTAGGACAGAGATGAGGGCTAGATGGGGGTCACCCTGGGCCAGAAGGACCGTAGGAGGACGGTTTGGGCCATTCCGAGCTCTGCCGCTCACTATCCCCAAGGGGACCTCGGGCAAGCACCTAAGTTTCCTCATCCATAAAATTAGAGAGTTTGGCTAGATCGTCTCTGAGGTGCCTTCCACCTCTAGCTCCAAGATCCCAAGTCACGTCACACCCCTAGGGTTCAGTTTGCTCACACAGAAAATGAGGTGGTCACAGTAAATGGCCTCTGAGGTCTCTTGCAACCCTAAGTGGTCCCATGACTTGCAGACCCAGTTCAGACAACCCAGAAATACCCTCAAGAGAATCTTGGACTCTCAGAGTGGCATATAGAACCCAAAAGGGGGTTCCAGGTAAGGGGAGGCCAGGGATCCCCTATCCTGAACCCTGTTGCTCAGCATTCATTCTCCCCCAGGGTATTAACCTCCCTCTGGATCTTTGTCAAACACTGCTCTCCATGTAGTAGGGTGGATAAACAAATAAACAAATGAATCAATGAACAGACGAGATAGATAGATAGACAGACAGAGACAGACAGACAAATAGATTGGATAGATA
>NW_020943070.1:6631495-6695835 GCF_900497805.2 Vombatus ursinus | reverse complement strand
AGATAGATAGATAGATAGATAGATAGATAGATAGATAGATAGATAGAGCAAGCATACTAGGAATAGATCTGAGCAAGAGAAATGTTGGTCTATAATTAGGTGGCCTAATCACCTGTGTAAATTGTGTATTTCTTATGATCGATGTGCTAAACGGCTCAGGCTTAATTAAGCTTTGCTGACTCTCCCCCTTTGAAGGCCCACTGGAGTGTGATGACACAGCTCTCACAATTAATAAAAGTACAGGAGAAACTCAGAAGGAGGCATTTCCCTGCTGGCATCTCTCTCCTTCTTCCCTTCCTCCCACTACAGCTCCTCTGCTCCACACAGACACATGTAGATGCACATTTCAACCCCCCCTTGCTTCTCTTTGAATGGGCTGGGTTTTGACAGAGTGGAAGATAAGTAGGCCATACAGTGAATAAAGTGATGGGCTTGGAGTCAGGAAGACCTGAATTCAAATCCAGCTTTAGATACTTAATAGCTGGGCAAGTTATTTAACCACTCTGCGCTTCAGTTTCCTCATCTGCAAAATGGAGATAATAATAGCACCTCCCAGGCTGTTGTGAGGTTCAAATAAGATATCAGTATATTCTAAACCTTCTAAACCAACAACCTACACTGGCTATGGACTCCCTGACATGGTAGAGAGAGGCCTAGATGGGGGAGGTCGTGGCTTAACCCATGAGAAGGTCTTACTGTTTGAAGGAATTTTTGGAGAAGTCACCTGATCATTAAGCAACTATCTAACCTTGGATGAAGCACTTCCTCATTATGTCCCCTCACCCCTCCCAGCTCTGACATTCCCTGTTTTAAGGCCCCTCCCAGTTCTGACACTCCCTGTTCTAAGGCCCTTCCCAGCTCTGACATTCCCTGTTCTAAGGCCCCTCCCAGTTCTGACATTCCCTGTTCTAAGGCCCCTCCCAGTTCTGACATCCCCTGTGCTAAGGCCCCTCCCAGTTCTGACATCCCCTGTTCTAAGGCCCCTCCCAGCCCTGACATCCCCTGTGCTAAGGCCCCTCTCAACTCTGACATCCCCTGTTATAAGGCCCCTCCCAGCCCTGACATCCCTTGTGCTAAGGTCCCTCCCAGTTCTGACATTCCCTGTTCTAAGGTCCCTCCCAGCCCTGACATCCCCTGTGCTAAAGTCCCTCCCAGTTCTGACATTCCCTGTTCTAAGGTCCCTCCCAGCCCTGACATCCCCTGTTCTAAGGCCCCTCCCAGCCCTGACATTCCCTGTTCCAGGGCCCCTCCCAGCTCTGACATTCCCTGTTCTAAGGCCCCTCCCAATTCTGACACTCCCTGTTCTAAGGCCCCTCCCAATTCTGACATTCCCTGTTCTAAGGCCCCTCCCAGCCCTGACACTCCCTGTTCTAAGGCCCCCCCCAGCCCCGACATTCCCTGTTCCAGGGCCCCTCCCAGCTCTGACATTGTATGTACTATGGTCTTCTCCCGGTTCTATCATTCTTTATTCTATGAAGACTCAACTCCCAGTAGAGCTTTTCCAGGTCACACCGATTTGTTCTCTCACTAAACTCATCTTTCACTTCTTATTTACACTTGTACCCTTCAAAATTTGGTTATATCCAATCTTATTCTGTAATGTATTTCTTACATGCACATCTTGCACATAGTAAGCCCCTAACAAGAAAGAATTGTTTTATTTAATGTACTTGTACCCTCAGCAGCTAGAACAGTGTCTAGTGCAGAAGAGTCCATTAATAAATGTTTGTCGATTGACTTGTAGATTGGTTGAGGCTTAGGGACAGGCAGAATCTGACCTTTACAACTTCTTTTCTTTCTCAGTTGGAATAGTGGAAAGAGAGCTGGATTTAGAGTCAAAGACCTTGGGTTTGAATCCTGGCTCTGCTATCCTTTATTCCCTGTGTCATTTGGCTTTTCTGAGCCTCAGCTTCTGCATCTATTAAATGGGAAGATTGGGCTAGCTAATCCCTAAGGTTTCCTCTCATCCTGAAGGGGTGATCTGGTAGAATGTCAGGGCTGGGAGAGACATTAAAACTCACCATGTCAGTGCTGAGATAGACCTTAGAAAACGAAGGGGGCTGAACTAGGTGGTACCCTTTCTGGCTCCAAAATCCTCTGAGACTGCTTCTTACATTTGCCTCACATCAAAGACCAGCACAAAAACAGCAACAGTCATTTGTTTGATTGATGGATTAATTAATGATGCCACTTACTCTGATCAATCCCAATTAGTCTGGCTACCCAGTCACTCCCTTAAGAGCCACACCACAAGTTATGACTATATAATAAACTGATGCTTTGGGGATACCTCCTTCATACATGAATGCTGATAGAATGCGTAGTAAAGCATATTTTCAGTTCCAAAAAAAAATCCTAATTAAGAGGAAAAGTGTGGGTACTTCTGCTATTGGCCATGACTAGGAGAAGCCTGACTGTTTCAACCATAAGGCTTTAAAACCAAGGGACAGCTGCTGATTTGACGACAGCATGTCTTAACTAGAGGCAAAATTCCCAAGAGCAGAGAATTAGCATCTTGAGTGCTAAGTTTCAACAGTCTAGTTGGACTCAACAGTTATTAACACCTTCTGGGTACAAGGCATTGGGCTTAGGCCTGGGGATAGAGATGCAAAAGTGAACCAATCCCTGCCCTCAAGGAGCTAACATTCAGTTGGAGTTTACATATTACATATTACAACCAAAAAATCTGGATTTAAGTTTTAACCCCCACTTACTAGCCATGCGACTTAACTTCTCTGAGCCTCAGTTTCCTCATCAATAAAAATAAAAAGGAATAATACCTGTATACTACCTATATCACAGGCACAGAACGAGAAAACTAATCTCAATGAAAATGGAAATATCTTCATTAGCTCTAAAGTAAGACATGACTTCATGTAAGTCTTTAAGAACAAGCAGGCAACCTCACTCCCTTCTTCCCAAACTTGGGGTCCATGAGCATGGAACATTACATCTTCCTCAGATTCAACTGATCTGATTATTTTGCCTTTTTTGATTTTGCTTTTTTTAAATTTTTTGCTTTTTTGGTGAGGCAATCGGGGTTAAGTGACTTGCCCAGGGTCACATAACCATTTTGTCTTTTTTTTAATTCTTTGTTACAGGGGTCTATGAGTCTCTTGGAAAGGGAAGGGGGGAAAGATACAAGGTGTCCCAAAAGTCTTAGTGTGGTTTTAAGCTTTAATAGCTTTAAGTTTTCAGCTTTGATAACTTTATGTTTTAGGCTTTAAGCTTTAATAGCTTTAAAGTAAGAGGATTTCACATAGTAAGTTTCTTTGAGAACAAAATGACAACCTCCCTGTCTTCTCCGCAAAGCTGGAATCTATGGGCATGGCACACTGCATATTTAAAGCTTTAATAGCTTTAAGTTTTAAGCTTTAGTAACTTTTTATTTCAGGCTTTCAGCTTTAATAGCTTTAAGTTTTAAGCTTTCATAGCTTTAAGTTTTAAGCTTTAGTAACTTTTTATTTTAGGCTTTCAGCTTTAATAGCTTTAAGTTTTAAGCTTTAATAGCTTTAAAGTTAGAGATGACTTCAGATAATAAGTCTCTTTAAGAAAAAAATGACAACCTCCCTCCCTTCTTTGCAAAGTTGGGATCTATGGACATGGAACACTGAATATTTAAAGCTTTAATATCATTAAGTTTTAAGCTTTAATAACTTTATAGTAAGCCATGACTTCATGTAATAAGTCTCTTTAAGAATAAGAGGACAACCTCTCTCCCTTCTCTGAAAAGCTGCAGTCTATGGGCATGGAACACAGTATCTTTAAAGTTTTAATAGCCTTAATTTTAAAATTTTAATACCTTAAAATTTTACTAAGATTTGGGGGACATCCTATATTTGGAAATGAGAGTAATATAAAAACCAAAGATGTTAATTTTTAGAAAAGATATTGGCAGTTCTGAAATAAGGGTAAAGGGTTGTCAGGGAGAGATACCAAATCCAGTTTTCTCATCAAAAGAGTTAACATATGTAATGCATTTTGCAAACTTTAAAGCACTATATGAATACTATCATCATCATCATCATCATCATCATCATCATCATTATCATCATTATTAAAGGTGAACCACCTCCTAATTGTTTGCCCTTGTGAGTACAGAGACTCTAATCAGTGCTGCCAAGAAATAAGGCCAGGATTCTTCAGTATAAATAGAAGGGTCCAAGGCACCGGTCTTGATTGAAAGGCCTTCAGGGGATCACAAACAGATTAATAGCAAAGCGGAAGGAGAGCAGGCAGAGAGTAAGAGCAAAGACAGACCATGAAATCTTGTTTCCACAACAGAAGTGATGGGGCTTGGTTGATTAGATGGGGATGAGAGCAGCCACTTCAGCTCTCTAGCCAGCAAACTTTATCTTTAACCCTTATAATGTCTCTCAGTGTACTTTTGCTCAGAAATGGTCCTTAAGGTAAGGCCATAGGTAAGGAGTTTTAACCCATTAATCTCCACTTGTCTTGAAATAGAATCTTGAAATTGTCACATGTCAGCACGGGAAAGGACCTCAGAGGTCATCTAAACCAATTCTCTAATTTTACAGAGAAATAAGCTGAAGATGAGAGGGAGAGTGACTTGTTCTGGGTCCCACAGGGAGTCAGTGGCAGGGTGGAAACCAACCCCCAGGACATCTGGCTCTTAGCCCATAGCACTCTCCACAGTCAACATGAACTAGTCAATCAATATTTACTGAGTGCCTGTCTGCCCTTCCCCCCCATTCATATAGTTGGACTTATGTTCTCTTCAGTATAGACCTGTTTCATGACCTCTGACTATTGACTCCTGTGACTTCCTTTAAGTCCCAACTAAAACCCCACCTTCATCAGGAAGCCTTCCCCAATCCCTCTTAACGCCAGTGCCTTCCCTCTGTTAATTATTTCCTATTTATCTGGTACATCACTCGCTTTGTATATATTTGTTTGCATCTAATCTCTCCCATTAGATTGTAAGTTCCTTGAGAGCAGGAACTGTCTTTGACTCTTTTCATATCCCCAGCACTTAGCACAGTGTCTGGGCATAGCAAGTGCTTAATAAATGTTTGTTGATTGGTCAATCGATTGATTGCTTGATATACTGTTGATTATAGAAGTTCCTGCATCTGATGGAGACTTGGAATGATGTTATTGTCTCCCTGCCTCCCTGAATTGGGTCTTGAATGCTGCCTGCCCATTTTGCCTAAAGAAGCCAGGTCTTGGAGAAAGAGAAAGTCATTAGGAAGAGGGTTTGAAAGAGTGAAGTAATAATGTTAGAACTAACCTCAGAGACGACAAACTTCCCAGGAAACAGAGAGTTATAAATGGCGTTAATATGGTGATTTATGACTTAGAAAATATATGAGCATTGATCACAGCACTTTATATGCTTTATTTCATTTGATCCTCCCAATACCCCTAGGAGGTAAGATCTAAAAACCCTTAGATGAGCAAACTAAAACTCAGGGAAGTAATTGGTCCTTGGTCACACAGCTTGTACATATTAGAGACAGGATTCAGGTCTCTCCTTACTTCCAAAGTAGTATGACTAGTGATGAGGTTGAGAAGTCCAGAGAAGTGAAGTGAATGAGGCCAGAGAGCGTCAAGAAATGGTAGTCTGAAATCCTAGAGCCCCATCCAGCCCAATTCCCCACCTAGTGTAGGACTCCCTTCCCAGTTGGTAGGTATCCAGTCTCCCCTCAGGATGGTGGCAGTAAACACAGGGGACAGAAGCTGGTGACTTGTGAGGACACTATACTGGTTGAAAGACAGGATGGTGTTAACCAGCCTAGGAAAGGGCTTTGAATATATTCATGAGTTAATTACCCTCTACTGAAATTTCAGATCTTTTCCATGCTCCTCAACCTCTTGTGCCCTTCCCTAACTCCAAACAAATGACTCCAACTCTAACTATGAGGAGATGACTGAAGCCATGGGAATGACAGAGAATGACTTAAATATAAGGGACTCCAGAGGACATCTAGTCTAAACATCCACCCTCAGCTACACCACAAAAATTCCAGCTGGTTGATCCATCTTCTCTTCCTCCCTTCTTATCTCAGAGAAAGAAGTAGCTCTCCTTCTTGCTAAGGCTGAACCCTCTACCTGGAATTTGGACCCCACTCCCTTCTTTCTTTTCTAAGCCATTGAACGCTTAATCACCCCCCCTTCAATCTGTTCCTCCCTCCTTATCTCTCTTGAAAGATCTTTATCATCTCCCCTCCCAAAAAAAACAGTTCCCATTATAGATGAATTGAATTCTGTCAAGAATAGCACCATTTCCCCATCTCCCAGGCTTAACTTCCTGTTGTCAGCCCTGATTTATCTCTCTATCCTTTTTCCCACTATATGTTCCTGCTGACTTTTTCTTCAGATTGTTGTTGTTAAGTTATTTTTTAAGTCAAGTCTGACTCTCCATGACCCCATTTGGGATTTTCTTCACAGAAATACTGAAGTGGTTTGCCATTTCTGTCTCCAGAAGGAAACTAAGGCAAAAAGGGTTAAGTGACTTGCCCAGGGTCACACAACTAGTATATGCCTGAGGCCAGATTTGGACTCAGAAAGTTGAGTCTTTCTGGTCCCAAGCCCAGTGTTCTATCCACTCTGTCACCTAGCTTGCTTCAGAACATTCCCTCAATTAATCCTATTCCTTGTAATCCCACTGTCACTAACCTAATCCAGGCTCTCATCGCCTTAGAGTTGAACTGATCTTATAGTCTTCTGATTGGTTTCCTTTCCTCTAACCTCTCCCATGCCTATAAGTCTGAGTATACAAACCTCTTCTTTCATTAGGTCTTAGTAGGATAGAACCTTAGAGAGCCTCTGGTCCAACACAATTTTCAATAAATCATGATGGCTCCCTGTTGCTTACAGAACTAAGACTCAATTTCCTCATCTCTAAAGGAAGGGAAAGAGGGTAGACTGGATGGATGACCTTGAGGGTACTTTCAGTTGTAACATTCAATTATACTATGAATCATGAGTCTCAAAAACTCCAAATGGCCAGAGTCACCTCGGGCAGCCCTGGGATTCAAAACCAGGTCCTACGAGTCCAAATTCTGCCCTCTATCCATTGTACCATGCCCTCAGATCTATACTAACTCTGTAGGACCTTGAGCAAACAGTTTCCCTTCTCTGGGCCTCAGTCTCCTTTTCTCTGTAAAATGAGGGTGTTGGCTTGGGTGATCTCAAGAGGCCCTTCCAGGTCTAGGTCTGTGATCCTAGGTCCCAGGCCTCAATACACGCTGCTCTCTGTGTGTGACCAAACCTGCTGCTGTGTCTCTTTAAAGATGAAGAACCCAGAAAGCTTTCTTCTCTCTTTTTTTCTCCTGGAAGGTCTGCCAACCAGCAGGCCAGGCCCACCATGTGGCATGTACCACAGCATGCCCTTCCCCTTCCCCCCTGCCTTGATAAAGGAATGTCTCTGGCACACTTCAAAGGGCCTTGGAATTTTCCAGCTTTTATAAAGAGAAAAACTTTGTGAACAAATAGATATTCAAGTCCCCCGGTGACTCATTCAAAGCCAGAGTCATAATTCTTCCATTCTCTGACTTTGTTTTTCTCCCCCCACACATGGTTGGTCTTTGGCTCAGGGTGTTTTTTCTCAAAGGGGAGATCACACAGGAACTGAAAAATCCTGAGTTGTTTAGGCAAAAAAAAAAAAAGAAAAGAAAAGAAAAGAAAGGTTCCCTTCTCTAGTGGAGGGTAAGAAGAGTCTATAGCATATTTGAATGGAAATGTGTGTTTATAGCAGTTGTAACTAAGGTGGGACAATCAAGGCTTTTCCCCAGGGTGCCAACCTGAAGGAGTACTTCCCTCCATCATGGTCTAGAGATCAATCTCTCTCTGCCTCCTGGTCCTATGCTGGAATGCCCTAAGCAGGGCACCACCACCCAGGCTGAAATAGCTAAAGTTTTCTGGAGGAGCAAGCTTTCCTCTCAAAAATCCCTACTCCCAGTACAATTACCTCTGGAATCTGATTGTCTTCTGACACACTGGTCCCTCAATATGAGTGTTTTTTTTTTCTTCCTGGTTGGGATATGCTGCTTTCAGCCTTAGGACACACAATTCTCTCTGAGCAGAATGTCCCAAAGAAGGTCTGTCCCTATTCTCCCCACCCTCAAACATCCAATCACAGCCACCAGGCTGGGGACAAGTCCCCACGTCTATTTCTCTCCTTCCCTGACCCCCTCACTCTCGTCAGCTACAAAACCTTCCCAACCCGATTTCACACTGCTCTTCTCCCCACACCACAAGAACCAGCCAAATGACCTATTGGCTATTGCCAGAATTCCAGCCTCTGGGACTTTGCTTATGACCACAAGGTACACCCTCCTGACCTCCACCTCCTAATATCAGCAGCTATGTTCAAACCTTAGCCCTGGAGAAAGACCTTTCCACATCCCTCTGGCAGTTAACTTTGATTCTTTCCTCAAATTATCTTGGGTTTACTTGTCAATTCACTGCTACATCACCCAGGAGAATGCAAACTCCTTAAGAGCAGGGACTTTTTTTTCTTTGTACCTCAGCACCTTACCCACAGCTTTTACACCCACCAGGCACTTAATAAACATTTAAACATCAAACTTAGCCTCCACCAATGTACAAAATGGCGGCTACCATTCTCCTTTACTGCCTTCTTAGAATATTGAAGTAACCTTGGATTCTTAAAGGCTTTGCCACCATAGTTCAGTCACTTAAAGGCCTTTCCACTCTGGAAGGCTCAGTGGTACCCTGGGTGTCTAGTGTCCAAGACCAGCTTACTTATGTTGAGAGAGACTCATCACCAAAAGGTTGGCTACTGGGTGACAAATTTGGCTCCAAGAAATCAAGGACTAAGGCATGGAAGATTTTTCATCTGTTTGAAGAGAGGGAATGTACATGCCAAGGAAAAACATATTTGCACATATACACACATACACATACACATATGTACACATTTACATGTGTATATACATGTGTGTTATATGTATATATATAAATATATAAGTATATCTATGTATTTTTCAAATAAATTCAATATATCTATAGACAGATATATCTATGAACACTATAGATATAGATTAGATATAGACATAGAAGATATAGATGTATGATATGGATATAAGTATGGGTATAAATATAGATAAAACAGATCCTTACTGTATTCAGGTACGTGTAGACATGAAAGGGATTAGGAAGGTTGGATAAGGCCCAGTTCATTCATTCAGTCCATTCAACAAGCATTTATTAAACACTTTCAGTGTTCCAGGCTCATGCTAAGTGCTAGAAAAAAAAATGGTAAAGCCTGTCTGCCTTTAAGGAGCTTACATTCTATGGGAGAGAAACAATATAAACACCAATAAAGCAGTATCATTGTTTTTTAGTGAGACAGTAAGGTTAAGTGACTTGCCCAGGGTCATACAAGTAGTGAGTGTCTGAGGCCAGATTTGAACTCTTCCTGACTTCAGGCCCGGCGCTCTATCCACTGCACCACTGTGCCACCAAATAGCATGAGACAGGGCCTCTAAAGTGAGGGAAGCACCATTCTGGGGAGATAATAAGAAGGCAAGTCAGACCGAGGGTTTTGGGGAAGCCAAGAGTACCAGTCCCCCAGCAGGGCTTTCCTGCCCTCAGGGGCCCATGCCTATGAACAGCAGATGAACTTAAGGCTTCAAAGCCTCCCTCTAGGAAAAGATCAGCTCTCTGTCCTCCGTGTCACCATGCTGAGCTCTGAGAGGCCACAGAAAGACTGATGGGTTTGGAGTCAAATACGACTCTGCCATCTGCTACCTGGGAGACCCTGGGCAAGCTCCTGGGGCCCTGTCTGGATCTCAGCTTCCTCCTTCATCAGATTAGAGGGCTGGGCTAGATGGCTTCTGAGGTCCCTTCCCACAATCCAGAGCTGTGGTCTTGTGAGTCTAACTGTGTGACCTTGGACAAGTCACTTGAGTCAATCTCAGGGCCTTGATTTTCTCTTCTAAAAAACTGAAGGAGGTGGGGGAGGAGGAGGAGTGGATGGTTTCTGCAAATCTCTCCAGCTCTGCATCAATGATCCTAGATCCACTGTGGGAGATGCCTCCCCTCCCCCAGCAGCCCTCAGCAGAGACCATCCATCATCAGCCAGCCTGCTCCTAGGAACATTTTGTCTGAAGCCAGACTAGCTGCCTTCCTTTCACACTCTGGTCCCTGCCAGCTCTGGGAACCCTCTGCTTCGCAGCTGGGGGCTAGGAGCTCAGCCTGGCTAAATCAGCAGTCCCTTCAGGTGGTCAATTCCACACCTCTGACTCATAAATTTCATTTGACCAAAAGCCTACTTTTGGCTGCCTTCCTCCAAGTTTATTTACAGAAACAACTTCTCCATATGTATTTTTTTCTCACTTCTCGCCCCCCACCCCCGAACAAGTTTCACCATGGAGCCCTGGGCAACATGACCTTCAAGTTCCTTCATTTGTGAAGCCAAGTGCCAGATGGTTTTCTGGACAGTCACGTTTCCTAAACAGGCATGCAAGGAGAGATGGGGGAGGTGAGAGAAAGTCTCTGCTCCCTTTGAGTCAAATCCAAGGAGAAAAAATACACAGAGACTCTCAATTATTCTAGGATTAGCTAACTAGTCAGGAAGTCAGAAGCAATGATCCACCTCCCTCTGGGTGTGGAAACCCCAGTGGTGACAAAGATACAAGATACAATATGGTCCTTGTCTTAGAAAACCTTGCCCTCTTGCTGGTTACTGCTGATGCTAGCAAGCTCACTGGAGACTCTACCAGAGAATGGGAATGGAAGGACAAGTTTGGAATGCCAGAGCTGGGATGGCCTGAGAACACAAAATATCTGAGACCGGAGGGATATTAGAATGAGGGATATCAGAACAGAGGGACTTTAGGATGGAAAATGTCAGAGACCAGAGAGAATTTAGAGCACAAAATGTCAGTGACTGGAGGGAGCTTAGGACGTGAAATGGCTGAGCTGGGTGGGGCTTTAGAATATGAAACAGCAGAGCTGGGGGGAACGTTAGAATATGTCACATTAGATAGAACTGGAATTAGATAGAATTAGAACACTAGAGCTCAAAGGGACTTGGGACATAGAATGTAAGAACTGGGAGGAACCTTAGAACAAGGAAGGTTAGAATATTGAATGTTATGAGTCAAAGGGCCCTTGGAATATCAGAATGAGAAAAATGGAAGAAAAAGTATTTTAGCATTTGAAGGCAGCAGGGGTCACTTAATCTAATCCCAGCATGTTGAAGGTGAGAAATCTGAGGCCCAGAAGAGTTAGGTCATTTGTCCAACATCACCTGAAAAGGAAAAACTAGAACCCAGGTCTCTGCTCCAGTCCCTCCAGGACTCTTTCCATCATGCTGCCTTGTAAATAAAAGTAAATAAAAGCCAAACTAGGTCATTTTGCTCCTCTGTAGGTTAATCTTCCCAAAAATTTGGAGCAGGTTGATTAACGTAGTGTTCCTAGAAGTTTAATCACCAAAACGTATAAAGCACCTACTCTGTGCTACGCTGTGCCAGGCATTGGGAGAGGGGAAATAAGCATAAACAAATGAGGCCTGGCCCCTACTCTTATGGAATTTGCTGCCTAGTAGAGAGGATGATCCATTTGCAGAGATAAGTAGAACACAGATTCAGAGATGATGAGATTACAATATCAAGTGGAAGGGGTGAGTTTGGTAATCCAGTGAAGGAAGTCATGGAAACTTTCATGGAGGTGGCGTTTGAAGGCTGAAGCACAAACAATGATGGTGGGAGGATTATATTAGGGCAGCAGAGCTTAGTTAAGTTTGATCAGAGCATAACAAGTATGAAGGAGAGTAATGGAAAGGAAAATGAATACCCAAGTGCAGAGGGCCTTAAATGCCAAGACCAAACCAAAGATTTCTGCTTTTAGCCTGTAGCCAATGGAACAACGTCAAAGGGTCTTGAAGGACCATCCTAATGACAGTGTGGGGAAGCAGGGAAAGTGAGGGGAAAAGGAATGCTATTAAAGGAGACCTTCTTTATCAAACAGAGGAGAGGAAAGGCAAGAGAAGAGTCCGCACCACGTTCACCACGGAGCAGCTCCAGGAGCTGGAGAGGACTTTCCAGTTCACCCACTACCCAGACATCCACGTCCGCAATCAACTGGCGGCCAAGATCAACCTTCCAGAGGCCAGAATACAGGTGAGTGCCACATCTGCCCCCACACCCAAATTTCAAAGGTGCTTGGACTACTTCTGAGGGCATTTGGCCAATGTTTCAGGGCCTCAGTTTCCTCCTCTGTAAGATGAGGGGATTGAATAATATGGCCTCTGAGGTCCTTGCTGGTTCTAGATCTATGATCCCATGACCCAGATTTGAACCCTGGCTCTGCCAAGTATACCTGGGAACCTTGGAGAAAGCACTTAACTTCTTTGGGCCTCAGTTTTCTCATCTGTAAAATGAGAGGGTTGAAGGCTATGGCAGTGGTAAGCCTTGGGGGCAAACTCATACGGAAGTCCCCTGATCCCTAAGGCCATATTCTTCCATGGTAGCATAGAGCTTGCACAAGATCACGTCTCCAGGTTTGTTCTTTCCATCACACGTGCTCTGTCTCTGGAAGATCAGTCCATTGTCCATGCTTCCTACTAGGCTAAGCTGCCATCATCCTGATCACACTCCCAGTACTAACGCAACACGAGTTTTCCAGAAAAACCCAAGGTCAAACCCAAGCTTCCTACTCATACTCTCTCAGCCAAGAACATAGATCAGAGGATTAAGCTAGAAGGTGTCCTAGAGGTCAGCTAGTCCAACCCCTTCATTTTCCAAAAGAGGACCAGACTCAAGGAAAGGAAGTGATTTGGTTAAGGTCCCATAGAAATCCCACCCAGAGGTGAGACTTGAAGCCGGGGCTTCTTCCACAGCTTCCTGAGATAAAACAGTTGCTGTTTTTCATAGCATCACAGGATTCAGAGTTGGGAGGGAACTCAGACGCCAGCTACTCCAAACCACATCTGAAAAAAAGATTCCCTCTACAACGGTCCCAACAAATGGTCATTGTATCTGGGCTTAATCACCTGCGGCGATGGATGACCCACTCCCTCCTGAGGCAGCTTGCACAAATAAGACGGTGTTCTGCCCTTTTCAGATCTCATCTGGAGCTTTGTGTTGGTTTGGGAAGGATGTTGATAAGGTGGAGAGCATTCAAAGGGGTATGATTGGAAGAGGGGGGATGAAAGACCTTGACTTTATGCCACAAGAAGCTCAGTTGGGAGAAGCAGGGATGTTAAGCCACAATGTGGGAATAACAATAATTGTGCCATGTACCTCACAGAGTGGTTTGAGGATCCAGTGAGATAATGTACGTAAAGTGTTCTGGAGCCATAAGATGATGTCTGAATGCCAGTCGGCAAGAGAGTGATGAAGGTTTTATTCTATCCCCTTTCTCTTATTGTCTCTCTCCTGTCCTCATTCCCCCTAGATCTGGTTCCAGAATCAGCGGGCCAAGTGGAGGAAACATGAAAAACTTAGCAGTTTCAGGAACCTTCAGACCCTGACAGATACGGATGTCATCCCAGCACCAAAGTCGGACATGTCTGTGAGTGGCAGATGGGGCCCGGACAGGAATGACAGTGAAGAGGATGAGGGGCTCCGAGATGGGAAGGCTGACCTACTTGGAAGCACCTCCCCCCATCCCAGGGTGAAAATGAGGCATTGTGGCATGGCATGGTGACAACATCCAAGCAAGTTATCAGGAGCCTGGAGCTCTATTCTTAGCTTCAGTGCTAGTGACATCACCATGGGCAAATCCTGTTCTTCTCATACCTAAAATAGGGGTGGGAGAGGCTGGACAGACCACAGCAAATCAATCAACCAATGAGACTTTCCAGATTCCCCCAGTTGTTAGTAGCCACTCATCCCACCATCACTATTTATTTTGTTTTTTATTTATCTGTCTAATTTGTTTTTATTTATTTATGCTTTACCCCCACCCAGTAGAAACCTCCCACCTTTGACATTTTCTGTTCTAAGGTTCTTACCTAATCTGACATTCCCCTTTCTAAGGCTCTTCCCAGTTCTAACAGTCTGTTCTAAGAAACCTCCCACCTCTGGCATTATCTGTTCTAAGGTCCTTCCTAGTTCTGACCATGTTCTAAAGCCCCTCTCAACGCTGACAGCTGTTCTAATGTCCTTCCCAATTCTGACATTCCATGTCCTAAGACCCCTTCCAGTTCCAGTATTCTCTAAAACCCTTCTCAGCTCTGATATTCCATGTTCTAAGGTCCCTGCAGTTCCCAAATTTTCTGTCTTAAGGGCCCTTTCAGCTCTGACCTTTTCTGTCCTAAGGTCTCATCCCCCTCTCCCACTCCTTCTGTTTTCCCCCCAGCCCCTCTTCTCAACAGCTTCAGATCTACTTTAACCCCTCCTTTCAACCCAAGTCAAGTACATCCCCAGATTTTTTTCCTAAGCCACCCCTTCTTGTCCATGGCCCAGCCTTACTTTGACTCTTGTCAGTCTGTCTAATCTGCCCTCCTCCCCTCCTTCATCCCTTTGATGTCCGTGAGGAGTCCTCCAAGGCCTCACTGGGAAGCCTGCCTTAGTCAAGAAGTCTGTATACCTGCGCTCTAGCAATGGCCCCATTACTAAACACCTACCTAACTTTAGTCATCTCACTGATCAATGTCTCAGTTTCCATCACCTGTCAAATGGGAAGGGGGTACCAATCATAGATTCATAGATTGTTAGAGCTCAGCAGAACCTTAGAGTTCATTTTTAAAATCCTTCTTTTTAAAATGGGAAAATCAAGACCCAGAGCCATTGAGAAATTTCACACCCCTCATGAATGGCCAAGCTGGGAAGCAAACCCAAGAATCCAGATGCCTGGTCCTGGGGTCTGTCTCCCTACCTCAGGGACAGTTGTGAGATCAAATGGAAAAAGCAACATCAAAGTGCTTCAAAAAGTTAGAGAATCTCTATGCACATAAAGGATTGGCATTAATGCTACCCCTTTGCCCCACATCAAAGCCATCGCCTGTATTTTGATCCAAAGGGCATTCCTATGGTTCACAGGTCCAGAAAGAACGGAGCTTCTCCCTGGCCCCCTGGCTCTTCACCACCTTTCTACTGGTCGCAGTTTAAGTCCAATAATCAGCTAATGTCCATTAATGATCCGTAAATGAATAGGCTGAGTCCACAATGACACCATAGACCTTGACCTAATGGTTTCTTAATATAATTTGTTCTCATTAGGGATGCAGCACAGCAGAAGAATGGTCTTTTATAAGACTCCCCGAAATTATCCTGAGAGACAGAAAGAAAATTGAAGTTTCCCAGACTCAACCAATTCTCTTTTGATGCGCTAAGCACCCCAATTAAAAAAGAAGTAGTGGGAAGGTGGAAAAATAGACTGATTTGGGGTCCATTTGGCATTGGGGCCACATTGAACCTTTCTGAGCCTCATTTTCCATATCTGTAAAAATGAGGGAATTGAACTACATGGTCAAGGGTGTCCTTTCCAGCTCTAAACCTAAGATCCTAAGATCCTAACAAAAAAAAGTGTCCATTAAAGTAAAAATCCCCTTCTCTCTGACACACCATTTAATTAACCTTAGAGCCTCTAATAAATAGGACAGTCTTCAGCTAAATAAGCTTATCATTACATTCAGTTCATTATATTTCAAATCAAAAAATATTTTATTGTTGCCTGCTAAGAGGAGAAGGGGGAGGGATATTCAAGGTACCCCCACATTAAGGACTCGGGACAAGGGACCAGTGAAGGAAACAGAATGGGAGCTCCTGGAAAGTCAGGGGAAGAAACAGGGGAGTGAGCTGTCTGTGAAATGGAGGGAGTTGCTTATAGGAAGCAAACTAAAGGATGCAGACCCGATTCCCCCCCCCCTCAAAAAAAGGCCGTTGAATTTAAAGACTGGCAGGGGCAAAAGCCTTGTTGGAGAGGATTAATGACCACACGTAAGAAAGGAAATACAGCTATTGCAGGTTGTCAAAGCCAGTACAAATGAGCATTCTCCCACATGCAACTAACCCTTACATGCTAATAGTTCCCAGAGAAGACAGCAGCATTCAGTTAAATGAACACATTGTGTTGTTGTAGACAAAAACTGCCAAAAGAGCTACAATCTACTAATTTGCTGCTGCTGCTACTATCACTATTACTACTACTACTACTACTACTACTACTACTACTTACTACTACTATTACTATTATTATTACTACTGCTACTACTACTATTACTATTATTATTACTACTACTACTACTATTACCATTATTATTACTACTACTGCTACCACTGCTGCTACTACTACTATTGCTATTTTTTTTATTAAAGGGGCCATCCCTTGACTCACTTCTTAAAGAGGCCTATTCAGTGAATGGACTTTGCCTCACTCAAAGTGAGAAACTGAAAAGACCTTAGCTTAAAAGGGCCAACATCTCCCACTGCATCCTGACCCTTCTCCAGTCGTCCTGATAAATATCTGGCCACTGGACCCAGATGGCTCTGGAAAAGAAAGTGAGGGGCAGCTAGGCGGCACAGTGGATAGAGCACCGGCCCTGAAGTAAGGAGGACCTGAGTTCAAATCCAGCCTCAGACCAAACACTTGACACACTTACTAGCTGTGTGACCCTGGGCAAGTCACTTAACCCCAATTGCCTAAAAAAAAAAAAAGAAAGAAAAAAAAAAGAAAGTGAGGCTGGTGACCTTGCACAGTCCTCCCTCACTCAAATTAAAATCATGTTATCATCTCCCCGATGTCATGGTCCTCATCAAGAATGAAGGACAAACACAACAACAACGAAAACAACTGCCACTACTACCATTACTCCCTCTGCTACTACTATTACTCCCCTACTACTACTACTACTACTACTACTACTACCACTACCACTACTACTACTATTACTACTATATCACTACTACTACTACTACTACTACTACCATTACTACCACTGCCACTACTAATACTACTACCACCACCACCACTAATAAGAATAATAAGTAATAATGATAATAGCTAGCATTTATATAGTACCTACTATGTGCCAGGCACTGGGCTAAATGCTTTACAAATATTACCTCATTTGATCCCCATTTTATAGATGAGGAAACTGAAGCAAATAGAGGTTTAATGGCTTGCCCAGGATCACACAGCTAATAAATGCCTGAGGCTGGATTTGATCTCAGGTCTTCCTGATTCTAGGCCCAGTGCTCTCCCCACTATGCCACTATTCAATAATGACATTAGACTTAAAGACAGAAGACCCTGGTGTTGGGATTCCAGCTCTAATGCTTATGGAATTGTATGAATATGAACAAGTCAACATTCAACCTCTGTTAGATGCCCCTGGTGATGGGGAGCCCCCCTCTTTAGGCTACCCATTCCCCACTGGACCACTCAAATGGGAAGGAGGATTTTCCTGGCAACTAGGCTAAATTTGCTCTTTATAATCTCCTCCTGTCTTTCTTGGTCCAGTCTTCTGGAGCCATGCAGAATAAGTAGATGGAAGTTTACAGCTCCTGGGAAAACCAAGTCTTTGAAACAACCATGTATTATTCACAATTATTAATCAGTAGAGTGAGGTCTTTGGGATAGCCCGTGGTCAAGCACATGCTAGAGTAAACTCCATGAGCTAATTTTCTCTTTTCTCTTCTTGAAACAGGGATCCAGCCTGACACCCAGGGTGCTCCCCAGCCTAGTATATCCAATTGGATACCATTTTCCCATCTCAGAACAGCTGGTCTCTGCCTGGTTTCCTCCCTACTTCATGCCCAATCCATGGAACATGCTGTCTTTCCCCAGCCCTCATCTGCGTCTGGAATGTGTTCCCACATGCAGCATTCCTTCCCCCCAACACCCTGAATGGGGCAATATCTGTGCCGGTTTCACATAGGAGAAGAAAGATCCCTCTCTGGGCTGACATCTACAGCGGCATTGCCAAGCAGCGGGCGAGGTGAACCAGATAGGACCCTAGGAGGAAGACAACTGAGCCCATTTACACAACATGAGTCTGACAGCTTTGAAAATCACCAGCCTCCTCCCCAAAACCACCACCTCAAAGCCTAGGAAGATGGCTTGGGACATCCCTTGGAGAAGTTATAGGTGGGCCCTTGGACAGAGAAGATTCTCAGAATAATAGTCCCATTATCTTTGGTGTTGTGAGTAGAAAGCCAGCCTCTGAGAAAGGAAAACCCAGGTTCAAGACCAAGCTCTCACACATACTGACTGTGTGACCCTGGGCACGTCAGTTAATTTCTCAATGTTCCAGGTAACTCTCTGCTGGATTGCAGAGAAGGTACTCATCTACATGTTAGAGGGATTTCCTTACTGGGCAGTCCCTACACCAATGAAATCACAAGTCTCATTTTTTAAAAATATTTTTAAAAAATCAATGTTTCCCTCCACTGTCCTAGACAAAGAAGCTAACTTGTTCTAACTTCTGTCCTTTGTGATAAAGCAAAAGGCTCAAGATGAGAAAGCACAAGAAAAGTTCAATCCCCAAAGAGAAGTTAATCCCCCCACCCTCCTCTACCCCAATGGTACATTTCACAAGGCCACAACAAGGGCTTCCTGAGGTGAAGTCAAGAATGTCCTTTGGACAAAGTGTGACTTAATGAATGTTTTATTCCATCCAGAAATATGGTCTCTAACCAGAATAAAAGGAGTGGAGGTAGATTGATTTGAGACTTGAGTCTTCCCAGTGGGACACTCCATTGGCCCAGATGGTGATCTTATGCTAGGAATGCTCCTGATATTTTAGTGGAAAAGCACCTGGGGTCTGCCATGAGACTTCTAAGTAATTAACAAAGTAATGCTTCCAGAAGTGGACTATTTTCAGGAGGGAGAAGTACGCCTCCAGAGAGGAAATGGATCTTACCCATCGTCCTCATCAGCTCATCTGGCTTGTGTTTACAGGACTCATAGCTGATGCTTTCTTTTTAAGCTATAAATTATTGGTCACAGTCCATCCCTGGGCAGAAGGACATCCCAGGTATTGGCTCCCACCTACACATATGCACCTTCATGGAAAAGATGGAAGGTGTGGTCTAAGTGGCCATCGCCCCTCTTCAGCAGTTAAATGAATTCACTTGATTCCCTGACTCAGTTCCTCCACAAATGAGCAGAGCAAAATGGAGTAGTAACTAGGAATCAAGAGACCCTGAATGGAACCTGGGCCCTGCAACCAACTCCCTATGACCCGTTGGGCAAGTCATTTCTTTTCTCCAGCTTCAGTTTCCTCATCTGCATAATGGGGTAATGGTATGTACCTCTCAGGGGTGCTATGAAGGTCAGATATAAAAGTGTTTTGCAAACTATAAAGTGCTTTGTGAAAATGAGACACTGAATGATTATACTGAACCACTTTGACTCCCTTCTAAGACAATGGAGGAATGGACAGCTTTGTCTACCCAAACAGCTCTCTGTGGAAAGAATTGTCAGTGCAAGAGACCTGGGTTCTAATCTGGACTCTGTCACTGCCTCTGTGTGGCCCTAGACAAGGCATCACATGTCTCTGGGCCTCCGTTTCTTTATCTAGTGGTTAGATTCTAGCCAATGGGGACAGAAGTCCTTGCCCTATCCTACCTACCTCATAGGAATGTTGCAAGACTCAAATGAATGGATAAATGGGTAGATGGATGAATAAATGAATTAAAGACCTCTATAAATGATATTATTGCTATTGTTGTTGTTATTAATATTTGTGTTATTATTATTTGAAGTGTTTATTGTTGTCTGGTTATGGCGGTCATCACACTACAACAGATTCAAAAAAACAGATGGAGGCATTAGAGTAACAGAGGAGGAAGGAGGTCACGTGACCAAAATTAGCCCTTAACTTAAGCATGGTGACCTAGAGAGCTCAGAATTGGTCCAAGGATATGCCCTATCAATCTTGCCATCAATATTGGCTAGCATAACACTATATTCAATAACCCTTCCCACGTAGGGGTGAATCCCTTCCAACTGGACTACCTAGAGCCCAGATAAAACCACAGTTTGTCCCTAGTCAGACCATATCTAGAGTACTCTGCTCCATTTGGGGTGCCATGCTTAGTAAAGCCAATGACAAGTTCAAATGCATTCAGAGGAAGCCAAGCAGGCCAGGGAAGGGATTGGAAATTAAGCAATACTGAGATTAGTTGAAGGACTAAAAGAGAGACTCAGTGGAGGACATAAGATCACAGGACCATAGATTTAGAACGGGAAGGGACCTCAGAGGCCGTCTAATTCAACTCCATTGTTTAACAGAAAAGGAAACTGAGGTCCGTAGAGATCAAGTGACCTACCTATGGTCATGATAAATGTCTTAAAGTATTCAAAGATGTCATGTGAAAGATGGATTTGATGTTTGATTTGGCCCCAGAGCAAAGAACTGGAAGTGATGTAGAAGGTGAAAAGAAGCTAATTTTGGCTTTATGTAAGGCAATGTTTGTTGTTGAAGAGGGGAATGGGGTGCTTCATAAGGTAGTGATCATCCCATGACCGGAGGGAGGTCTTCAGGTCAAGGTTGAATGACCACATGTCACAGATATAAAACTCTACATCCAGGTTAGACCAGATGTCCTCTGAGGTCCATTCCTACTACAAGAGATGCCAAAATTCCCAATAAAAAGAGCTATCCAAAAATGCAATAGGTTGATTCATGTATTATGAATCTCATCGTCATTGAAGGCATTGAAACAGAGACTAGATGACTTTCTTCAGGGGTGGAGCAGAAAGGAGTCATACATTGAGTAATAGTTTGAACTACATAATCTCTAAGGCCCCACCCAACTATGAGTCACTTTGGGCTTCTCAGGAGACTGATTCTTTAGTAACCAAGAACCACTGCTTCTCTCCTATATTATGATATTAACTAATACTTCTATGATACTTTAAAGTCACTTTCCATCCATGATCTCATTTGAATGTCACAATAACCCTATTAGGAGGGAATATGAATAGTGTTGTCCCTATTTTACAGATGACAAAATGGAGGCTCAAATGGTACATTGATTTGCCCATGGCCACACAGCTAATAAGTGGAAGAGTGAGAAATGGAACAAAAGTCATTCTGACTCCTACTCCAGTTCTCTATCCACTACACCATGCCGCCTTTCCTTTATGTAATGTGGCCGATCCAAAATTCTCAGAAACCATGTACTCCTCAAACTCATTTAATCACCTTTACCCCCTCTCTGATTGACTTCCTTAAGGAAGCAGAACTCAAACCCCGGACATAGTAAAACCTCCAAAAACTGTGACTTGTGTAGGAGAGATTGTAGGCTGGGTGAGAAGGCTGGAGGTGAAGAAGATCAGAGAAGGTAGAAGCCCAGTGACTCCATTGCCCAGCCCCAACTATAAGCATCATGGAGCAATGGAAAGAGAACTGAATTAAGATTTCAAATGCTAGTTCTGACTCTTAACTGGGCTTGTAACCTTAGACAAATTACTTCCTCTCCCTGACCTCAGTTTCCTCATCTATAAAATTAAGGCAGTGTTGAGTAGCACTTAGAGAAAGGGAGTCTGGAAGAACTGAGTTCCAATCTGACCTCAAACATTATGTACCCTGGGAAATCACCTTATCTCTTGGGGCTCAATTACTTCACCTATAAAATAAGAAGGAGTAGATTTGATGATCCCTATGGCCCTTCCAAGCTCTGAACCGGTGATCCTACAATCTTATGACTAAATAATCCCAATGGTCTTTTCCATTCCTATTAGTTCATGAATCTGTGAGCAGAAAGACCTGAGTTCAAATCCTTCCTCAGACCTTTGACAGCTATGTGGCCCTGGTCAACTCACTTAAACTCTTTCAACTTGTTTCTTCATCTGTAAAATGGGGATCATAGTACAGCATTGTTGTGAGGATCAAATGAATTAATATATGGAAGGTACTCCACAAATCTTAAAGCACTATGTCAGTGCTAATTATTGCTATTATTATTATTATTATTATTATTATTAATGACACTAGATAACCAAGGCTTTGTCTCCTGACAAACATTGTGAAACATTTAAAATTGTTTCCTGAAAGTCGCAGTTAAAATACACACATCACCTAGGAAACATTATTATAATAATAACTCACAATTCTGTCTTTATTTGTGTGAAAAGTGTTTTGTAATTATGTCCATATAATCTCTGGGTTCATCTTGGCAGGTAGACTTAGAATTATTTTCTATTGTCTGCAGTTATTTTAAATGGAATTCCTCTTTCTATCTCCTCCTGCTGGGTTTTGTTGGTAGTATGTAGAAATGCTGATGATTTATATGGATTTATTTTCTGTCTTGCAACTTTGCTGAAGTTCTTAATTGTTTCAAGTAGTTTTTTAGTTGATTCTCTAAGTATATCATCATATCATCTGCAAAGAATGATAGTTTTGTTTCTTCTTTGCCTACTTTTGTTCCTTCAATTTCTTTTTCTCATCTTATTGCTATAGTTAGTGTTTCCAGTACAATATTGAATGAGTGGTATTAATGGACATCCTTGCTACACTCCTGATCCTATTGGGAAGGCTTCAAATTTGTCCCTGTTAGAGATAATGATAGCTCTCTAGAACCTAACTTTTAAGAAAGGTTCCATTAGTTCCTATCCTTTCTAGTGTTTTTAATAGGAAGGGGTGTTGTATTTTGTCAAAGGCTTTTCCTGCATCTATTGATATAATCACGTAAGGTCATTTGCTATTGTTATGGATATGGTCAATCACGCTGATAGTTTTCCTAATATTGAACCAGTCCTGCATTCCTGGTATAAACCCCACCTGGTCATAGTGTGTGATCTTTGTGATATACTACTGGAATCTCCTTGCTAGTACTTTATTTAAAATGTTTGCATCAATATTCATTAAGGAAATTGGTCTATAGTTTTCTTTCTCCATTTTTGCTCTCCCTAGTTTAGGTGTCAAACCATATTTGTGTCATAAAAGGAATTTGGTAGAAGTCCTTTATCTATTTTTTAAATAGTTTATATCATGTTGGGATTAATTATTCCTTAAATGTTTGGTTGAATTCACTTGTGAATCCATCTGGTCCTGGGGATTTTTTTTTAGGGAGCTCATTTATGGCTTGCTAAATTTCTTTTTCTCACATGTGGATTTTTAAATATTCTATTTCCTCTTCTATTAATCTGGGCTATTTATATTTATGTAAATATTTATCCACTTAGATTGTCAGTTTTACTGGCATATAATTGGGTAAAGAGGGAAGTCACTTAACCTCCCCCACCAGGTCTCAGCTTCCTCATCTGTAAAATGTAGGGGTTGGACTAGATGGCGTTTGAGGTCACATGCATCTCTAAATCCATTATTGTATAATACTATGAGCAGTTGTCCTTCACTGGGCCTCCATTTCCCCATCTATAAAATGATATTAAACTAGATGGCTTCTGAGGTCCCTTTTAGCCCTCTATCTGTGATCCTTTGGTCAGGATAAATTAAGATCCTATGTACTTACAGTGTGTCTAAATGTGGAAAGACATTATAGAAGATGAAAGACAAAGGATAAATATCCATCAGAGGGACATACTGACAAAACAGCCCCTTTGAAGGATGTACAGAAGAGATGAGGAAGGTCTAGGAGATGATGTAGGGGAGGAAGCAGGAAGAAAACCTTATAGCTAAAATCCAGGAAAGAAAGAAAAACTTTGCATTTAGTGGACCCTGGATGATTGCCTCAAGAAATGGTCTGGCACCAAAAAAAAAAAACCAACCCAAGGTACTTTCTTCAAAGAAGTATTAGAAATATAATGAATTTTTTAATTACTCAAGGAGTCTATGAGAGAAGAACAGCTAGATGAAAGGCATAGGAATGAATGACTAGCAGAGGAGGATTTGAAGATGATGGCTAAAGAGTGCTTTTGCTAATCTGTCAGAGCTCTCCAAAATTGTTTTAGCACTAATTGAAGAATAATCTTTTGCAATCTCCACTTCCCACTCAAAATCTCTGGAGTTTTCTTTCATTACCTTGGTCCCTTCTGTTAACTCTGTCCTATCATCTGTCTGTAGCATTACACAGGTTGGAAAAGTACTTTTTTTTGTATCTTTTGTTTTTTTCCCAATTACATATAAAAACAATTTTTTAACATTCAGTTTTTTAAATTTTGAGTTCCAAGTTCTCTCCCTCTCTCTTCCCCCCTCATTGAAAAGACAGGCAATTTGATATAGGTTGTACATGTACAGTCATGCAAAACATATTTCCATATTAGTCATGTTGTGAAAGAAAACACAGATCCCCCCCAAAAAAAGAAAGTTGTTGTTGTTGTTATTGTTGTTGTTACGTATGCTTCGATCTGGATTCAGATGCTATCAGTTCTTTCTCTGGAAGTGGTTAGCATTTTTCATTATGAGTCCTTTGGAATAGTCTTGGATCTTTGTATTGCTGAGAAGAGCTAAGTCATTCACAGTTGATCATCATACCATATTGCTGTTACTGTGTACAATGCTCTCATGGTTCTACTTACTTTGCTTTGCATCAGTTCATGTAAGTCTTTCTAGGTTTTTCTGAAAGCACCCTGGTCATCATTTCTTACAGCACAACAATATTCCCTCACAATCATATTTTGCAACTTGTCCAGCCGTTCCACAACTGATGACATCCCTTCAATTTCCAACTCTTTGCCACCACAAAAAGAACTGCTACAAATGTTTTTGTGCAATTAGGTCTACAAAAGCACTTTCCTGAAAATAACCCTATGTTAGTATTATTATTCTGATTTTATGGAGGAAGAAACTGAAGCTCAGAGTCACCAATAAGCATTCATTAAGGACATACTATGTGCTAGGCAAGGTGTTAAGTACTAAAAATATAAAGAAAAGCAAGACCGACAATTGGCAGCAGCTGCACATTCATACACCTCTGATGAACAGTCAGTCAAAAAGCATTTATTAAACACCTACTATGTGCCAGACACTGTGCTAAGTGAGCTTATTGTAAGAAAAGCAAAAGACAGCTACTATTCTCAAGGCGTTCACAGTCTAATGGAGGAGACAATATACTAACAACTAAGTACCAATAAGATATAGACACAATAAGTTGGAAATAATAAAGGAGACGAACTAGCATTAAGAGAAATTTTAAAAAATAACTTCCTGTGGAAGGTAGGGATTTTATTTAGGATTTAAAAGGAAACCAGAGAAGGCAGAAGGCAGATGAGGAGGGAGAGCATTCCAGACATGTGAAACTGCCACAAAAAATGCCCAGAACAGAGAAAAGGAGTATCTTGTATAAGGAACAGCTAGACAACCAGCACCACAGGAGCACAGAATACTTGTGGGGAAGTAAAGTGTAAGAAAACCAGAGAGGCAGGAAGAAACCAAATTATAAAGGGTTTTAAGTGACTTAACCCAAAATCAGTGTGTCTCCAAAGACATATTGAAATTCTAGCTAAAATATGTGATTTGGGAATTGTGTGTCAAGGAAATGGGTTAAAAATTTTAAGGTTCAAGCTGTGTGACCCTGGACAAGTCACTTAACCCCAATTGCCTAAAAAATTTTTAAAAATTTAAAAAAATTTAAGGTTCAGTCAATTTAACTGGGTGGTAAACAGAAGGAAGGCTGATATTAGCATGGAGAGAATGTATAATTCCACTGTGGGGTCAGGAAGGCAGCAGCTGCTCCCTGCTAATAATGAGACCCAGCTCCTTCCAAATACATGTATCTCTCCATTCACCACATTGCTTCTAGAAGTCTGGGGGTCATGTTATTTGGTGATAGACTAATAGGAACTTCTGCTTAACCTGTGAGGGGTTGATATGGAGCCTGGATTATAGAATAGGAATCTTTGTGCATACAGTTTATCATCTAAAGAAAAGTGCTTTGTAAATCTTAGATGGTTATATGTGTGTGTGTTTGCATTATTACTGTATATGTAAGTCTGTATTACACTATCAATCAACAAGCATATAAATGCCTACTGTATGTCAGACACTGTGGGTACAAAGGCAAAAGTGATGTAATCATTGCCCTCAAGGAGCTTAAATTCTAATAGACAGCACATAAAAGGAAATTGAAGGAGAAAGTCCAGAGAGTCAGGATTAAAGCCAGGAGAGGAATGAAAATATGACTAGCCTGGGCTCTTTCCTTCAAACAGAGGTTCTGGGAGGAAGCAGCCAATCAGAAGAAGGGTCTACACGGGTGCTGTGGCTTGGTAGAGAATGTCCAGAGAGGCAAAAGTGGAGCCCAAAGAGAAATGAGTATTTTTAAAATATATACCAAATAAACACAAGCTAATTTGATGAGGTGAAAGCACTACCAGCTGTGGTAGGGGGAGGCAAGAAAGGCTTCATAGAAAAGAAAGCCCTTGATCTGAGCTTGAAGGATAAAGCCCCGAAGCCCTCTCTGTCAAATTTTGTGGTTGACCACACTCCTCTCTCATGACTGGTCCTTTCTTCTTTAGCCACATTGACCTCTTCTCAGGCTCCATCCCTATTTGTGATGCCTAGGATTTGAAAATATTCAGAATAAGAGCCTTTGCTCTTTTTAAGGAAATCTGACAGTCGTAGCTCTATTTTTCAGATGAGAACACCAAGCCTTAGAGACAGGAAGTAGCATCTGCTTCTGAGTTCCAATCCAACAAACTCTCTCACCCTCATCCTGAATTTTTCTTCTTCTGAAAGAGATAAATATGTGTTTGTCTCTCATCAGATTGGGGGCATAATTGCTGAATGGTGGGCTAGAAAGAGGGAAGGGAGAGAAAGTCAACCAAAGCAAATAAACAAACTTTAAAAAAAAATAAGATTAGAAGAGCTTAATTAAAAGATAACAAACACTAATGAAATCAACACAATGGATGGCCAGTCAGCCATGATTGCATTTGGCTGTGCTCACAAGAAACGGTTGTGCTTCCTTCCAGTCCAACCTCCTTTCTCCCAGAGGGGACATATATTTAAAGATTCAATCTGAATCTTTCATCCCCCATCCAGCTCCCTACTGCATCCAATCCATTCTCTAGTTGAAGTTACAGAGCTTAGGGAAAGAAGGGTGGAGAGGGATGTTAGCAGGGTTATACTTCCTCTGCCATCTGTCCCTGGTTAGGCTCCAGTCCTCCAGAAGGAAACCTGGGTTTGGGAGAGGTTTTTTCCTTTCGGGTATAAGGATGCATATCCAATAAACCTGATTAGAGGACTGCAAATCCAAACAGGAGCAACTTGTATCACACACACACACACACACACACACACACACACACACACACACACACTGAGGGCCTCAGAATCCAAGTGTGATTAGTAAGAATCCTAGACTTCTGAGTCAGATAACCTGGGTACTATGGTAACATGCACGCCAATGTCATTCACAATTCTTTATAAAACTGAAGGCAACCTTAGACATCACCTAATTCAATCTTTTATCATTAGAGAAAGGGAAAAATGAGACCCAGAAAAGAAATAACTTTTACAAGATCACATGACAAAGTAGTCATTAAGATAGAATTGGAATCATAATTAACTAACTATAATTAACTAGAGATAACTATAATTATAGTTAACTAACTAGAACCATAACTAACTCCTAATCTAGGACTGTTACCACTCAACTATCCTATTAATGTTTAACAGGAGGTTGGTATCAGGGATTCTTAAGCATGGACTCGTGAACTAATGTGTATGTGTATATATTTATATATGTAAACATATGAGTATGTATGTAAACACACATATATACAAATATATATACAGGAAAATATATGTGCCCATAGATATAGATAGATAGAGATACACATAACTTTATTTTGATTATTTTGTTTCTTTCATAATCCTATGTGTTTTATTTCATGCATTTAAAAACATTATTATGAGGAGTTTATCAGCTTCACCAGACACAAAGAAAGGTTAAACCCTCCTAATTTATATAAACCAAACAACCACCACAACAACAATAACAACTGTTCTTGTTGGACCATGGACCTTCAAGATGTGAACTGTTAAATTTGCTATTTCTTCAGATGAAATCTATTTAAGAAGTCCAAGGTGAATCAATCCAAGAATTTTCATTTTTTTTGATATTTGGTCATTATTCATCTGGCCTGGCTACTATTAGACATTGAATAGATAGTATGTCATATTAAACACTTTTTGGTCATAGCCATAATATAAGGGAATACTCAAGAGACTTGTAAAAATCTCCCCTAAAACAGGAATTAGTATCAAAATGATTTCTAGGACTTTCTAGGAGTCTTTGAAAAATTCCTAGATGGCTAGGAAAATAGAGGGTCCACAACAGAAGTAATTTGTTTTCTCCAGGAATAGCAATAGCATCCAGGCTAAATGGGTGTGGTTCCAATGTCTGGGCATTCTCTTGGTTCTGCCCATTTCACTATTCATTATTTCATGCAAGTCTGTCCATGTTTTCCTAAAACCAATCTGCTCATCATTTATTATAGCATAGTGTATTCCATCACAATCACATACTACAACTTACTCATCTTTTCCCCAATTGATGAGTATCCCCTTAATTTCCAGTTCTTTTCCACCACAAATAGAGCTACTGTAAATATTTTGGGCAGGTAGGTAGATAGAGTCCCTGGCCTGGAGTCATGAAAACTCATCTTCCTGGGTTCAAATCTGGCCTCAGACACTTACTAGCTGTGTGACCCTGGGCAAGTCACTTAACCTTGCTTGCCTCAGTTTTTTCATCTAGAAAATAAGCTGGAGAAGGAAATGGTAAATCACTCCAGTATCTTTGCCAAGAAAACTCCAAATGGGGTCACAAACTCAGACATGACTGAAAAATGACTGAATAACAACAACACACTAAATATTTTAGAGCACATAGGTTCTTTTCCTTTTTCTCTGATCACCTTGGGAAATAGACCTGATAGTATTAGTGGTATTGCTGGGTCAAAGGGTATACACAATTTTATAACTCTTTGAACAAAGTCTAAATGGCTCTCCAAAATGGTTAGATCAGTTCACAGTTCCACCAGCAATGCATTCATGTCCCAATTCTTCCACATCCCCTCCAACATTTGCCATTTTCCTCTTCTACCGTTTTAGTCAATTGAATAAGAGTAAGATGGTATCAAAATTGTTTAAATTTGTGTTTCTCTAATTGATAATGATTTAGAGCACTTTATATGATTATATGTAGTTTTGATTTCTTCTTCTAAAAACTGCCTGTTCATATCCTTTGGCCATTTGTCAATCCGAGAATGACTCTTATTCTCATAAATTTGACAAAGTTCTCTCTATATTTGAGATATGAGGCCTTTATGCCAAAAACTATATATAAATTTTTTCCCCAATTTTCCACTTTCCTTCTCATCTTGGCTACATTGGGGTTTTTTTGTACAAAAACTTTTTAATTTAATGTAATCAAAATTAGCCATTTTACATCTCATAATGATCTCTGTTTATTCATAAATCTTCTCCTCATAAGTCTGATAGGTAATATGTTCCATGTTCTTCTAATTTATTTATTATATCTCTCTTTATGGCCTTTAATTTTTAGGATTTCTAATTCAGTGTTTAATTGAGGATTTTTAATTTGTTCTTTTTCTAGTTTTTTTAATTACATACCCAATTCATTGATTTACTCTTTCTCTATTTTGTTGATGTAAGCATTTAGAAATATAAATTTTCCTCTGATTACTGCTTTTGCTGCATCCCATAAGTTTTGATATATTGTCTCATTATCATTCTCTTTAATAAAATTATTTATTGATTCTATGACTTGTTCTTTTACCCCTTGCTTTTTAAGATTAGATTGTTTAGTCTCCAAATTATTTTTAATCTGTGTTTCTATGGTCCTTTATCAAATATAAATTTTATTGCACTGTTATCTAGAAAAGAGGCATTTAATATTTCTGTTTTCTGAATTTAACTATAAAGTTTTGTGACCTAATATATGGTCAATTTTTATAAAGATGCCATGTACCCCTGAGAAAAAGATACATTACTTTTTACCTTCAGATACATTACATTACCTTCAGTTCTCTCCAGATGTTTATCATATCTCCAGATGTCTATCTAAGATTCTATTCATTTCCTTGACTTTTTTCTTATTCATTTTTTGGTTAGATTTATCTAGTTCTGAGAGGGGAGGGCTGAAATTCCCCACTATCATAATTTTGCTATCTATTTCCACATGTAATTCATTTACCTTTTCCTTTCAAAATCTGAATGCTATAGCATTTGATGAATATGTTTAGTATTAATATTACTTCATTATCTATGGTACCTTTGATATAGTTTCCCTGCTTATGTCTTTTAATTAAATCTATTTTAGCTTTAACTTTATCTGAGATCATGATTGCTACCTCTGCTTTTTTTTTTTTACAGCAACTGAAGCATAATAATTTCTGCTCCAGTCCTTTATTTTTACTCTACATGGGTCTCTTATTTTAAAATGTGGTTTTGTAAACAACATATCGTTGGTTTCTGGTTTTTTGCCCATTCTGCTATATATTTCCATTTTATGGGTGAGGTCATCCAATTCACATTTAATGTTATAATTAGGAGTTGCACATTTCCTTCCATCCTATTTTTCCTTGCTGTTTCTTTCTAGTCGCTTGTAATATTTTCTCTTTGACCTTTGAAACTTAGCTATAATGTTCCTGTGAGTTTTCATTTGGGGATCTCTTTCAGGAGATTATCAGCTGATTTTTTCCAATGTCTATTTTGCTGTCTAGTTCTAGAACTTCAGGGCAATTTTCCTTAATAGTTTCTTGAAGTATAGAGTCTAGACTCTTTTCTACTGGGACAGACAACATGTACCCATATAAGTATATACATATAATACATAAACATGAGTTAATGAGGGTGGGAGAATTAGAAAAGGCCTCATGAAGTAGATGGCTCCTGAGCTAAGCATTTGAGAGCTATAGGTGTTAGGAGGACAAGATGGGGAGGGAATATATTCCAGACTTGGGGGACAGTCTTGGAAAAGGTTAGTTTGATCAGCCAGATTGGATGGGAAGAAACTCAAAGGCCCCTTCTATTTCCAAAGTCTTTGATCCTGGAAGACTTGACAATCTCTGAAATGGTTCCCTCCTATGGCCAAGGCTGACTCCAAGAAACTCTATGACTCATCATTCTGCCCAACCTGGTAACCTACCTCCAATTCCTTGGCATTTGGCCATAGCCCCTCTATAACCCCTTGGGTGGCTGGAGGGAGGGGCTATTTGGTGAAAAGGTGGAAGGAACACTGCATGTCAGTGAGTGAGAACAGTCCCACTATCTCCGGGAGGCAATAAAGTGATTTTGGGTAATTAGAATCCTAACCAATTTAAATTGCTTATAGCTCCCAGGTAATTACACAGTGGCTCTTATCTCTCTTAGGATCCTAAGATGTTATTTGAAGGAGGTCATAAAACCTGAAGGGGTGTTGAGGGAGCAGGGAGGGAGGGTGATCAGGCAGGGAGGAAAGGAGGAGTCAAATGAAGAAATATGGCAGCCTGAGGCACCATCAAGGGGAAAATGTTAAAGGGCCATCAGCTCATCCCAGCTTACCACTCTCAGATAGGAGGTAGGCAGCTTGTTCTTGCTCTGGTTCACAGTAATTACAGGATTTAGAGTTGGAAAGGACTTCAAAGGCCATCTGGTCTAAATCCTTGATTTGACAGAAAAAGGAACTGAGGCCTAGAGAGATAAAGTTATCCAAAGTCACACAGGAAATAGCAGACTTGAACTAAGTCTTTTTGATTGCCAATCTAGTTTTATTGTCTCTTGGACAACTCCCCCTGCCATAGTAGGAAGCTACCCATTGCCCCACTCCCCACAATGGAATCCCTGAAGGCAACGCTGACTCATCCTATAAGCCTGGAGTTAGTGGAAAAACAGAAGGCCTGCATGGGTTCTCTCCAGTGCCTATAATTATTACCCTCTTCACCCCTGCCTCTTAGAATCTCTAGTTTCCTCCAATATTTATCTCATTATCTTTCACATCAAGTACTTCATGATCTTCCCAGATGCTATCACCCCCTCAAAATTATCTCATGTTACTTTTACATATCTATGTAGCAATTAAGAGCAACTAGGGGGAACAGTGGACAGAATGCTGGGCTTGGAATCAGGAAGACTCATCTTCATGAGATCAAGTCTGGTCTCAGACACTTACTAGCTGTGTGATCCTGAGCAAGTCACTTAACCCGGTTTGTCTCAGTTTCCTCATCTGTCAAATGAGCTGGAGAAGGAAATAGCAAACCATCCCAGTGTCTTTGCCCAAGAAAAACCCAAATGGGGTCATGAAGAGTCAGACATGACTGAAACAACTGAACAGCAACAACAACAAAAAAATATCCTCTGGCCCCTTCTCCCAGAACCAGGCTACTACATCTCCCCAAGGTTCAAGGATATTCCCCAAGGGTTTTGTGGGTATCTTTTCTCTACTTTCCCATGGTTTATGTTTCCCCTGCTGGTAGAGTCAGTAATTTATGCTCCAATTCCATTTAACCACTTAACATCAATTCCTTTGACATAGAAATATTTACTTCAAAGATATAGTAAGAGGGAATGTACAAATATTCCTCCCCACCGCCTCAAAAAAAATAAACCTCAGGAACATACCTTCCCTATACCACTCCAAACTCTGGAGAAGCAGGCTCAAAATTTACCTTGGCTCCTACAGAGTATTGATTCTACCAAATTCATATTCAGATGCAGCAGGAATGCTGGGATGAGTCCTCATCTCATCTCCAAGTGGCTTAGGTCTAGATAGTCACTCCTCATTCCTTGGGGTTTCAATACTAGGTTGGCTACAAAACTCATTCTCGAATGTTGGGGTGCCAAGGCACCCTCTGGATCTTCCCAAACTGACAGGGCTATGAAGGCTCCATACCCTTCATGCAGAACAGAAAAGAACAAGAAGGCAAAATATTGAGGCCCTTTCATGTGTCCATATAGACTCAGAGTATATATAGAAGGCCCCTGGCCTCTCCTCTGACAGAACTATCTCAATCCAGACTCTGTGAGTCTAGGAGTCACCAAGAGGAAGTAGCTGAGACTCCTAGCCCTTTTTGAATGCCTCAAAACCCAATCAACATACATGATTAGCTAACCAGAACCAGTTCTAGCACATTCATATGTGCCTCAGTTTGTCCAAGACATTTCCATTTAGCATTAATCTCTCTTTCCCAAAAGCAAACCCCTTAGCTTGTCCATGTGAAGACTTGCTAACCCCAATTATACTTATAATCACCTTTATTATCATTCATCAAAGCTGAGGTATAACTAAGGCAGGGAAACTCAGACTTCATCCCAGAGCCCTGAAACCTAGGGAGGACACTCTTCCAGTCCACAATTGTCCTCAAGCCTGCCATCGTTATGTCTCATGGCCCTCTAATGACCTGTATCATGCAGTCTGTCTGCTTCACCCAGTTCTGGGCTGCCATAACCAAGGCCACAGGACTAAGATGCCTTTCTTCACTTAACCTCTCTGGAGTCTCCATTTCCTCATCTGTAAAAATGAGAATGATAAGTTTGATGAATTCTAAGATCCCTACCAGCCATAAGTCTGTGATCATGTTATCCGATGCTTTATCCTTACATAATGGAGATTTGGATGTGCCTGGCACACTGTCTGTCATGTAAAGAAGCCAGGAAGCCTGATTCTGAAATAATCAAGATGAGGCATAATGCAAACACCTGGGAGGACAAAGGAGCACGTGTAGGCATTCTGTTACTGGTTCTGGTCAGCTAAAGAAGAGACTGTTTGATTGGCTTTGAAGATTTTCAAAAAGACCTAAAAACTCTTTTGCTTTATTCTTTTTTAATGAGACATTTCAGCCTTGGGAGTTTCATGAGGCTAGGATAAAGAACCACAGTAATCGAGAAGTCAGAGTTCAGGCTGGCTTTTGAAGCCAGTTCAGCAGCCATGGCCTGAAGAGCTAAAAGCAACCTTTGGAAGTGACCTTCAGGACCTCAGCCTGGCAGGAGCTGAGATGCAGGTTCTTCTGGCCATCATGCCATGTTTGAATATGAATTTGTTGGGACCAATGCAATATATGAATTGAACTCAGTTTCAAGACTACTTCCTCCAGAGACTGAGGTGGTGTAGGTAAGTGTATGCCCCAGGTATTAGGGGGAAAGGATAGGTGTATATTTGTTCTTTCTTTATCTTAGAAGAAAATAACCCTTTGTAGAAGTTAATTGATGGCTAAGTGATTAAAAGATACCAGAAAGCTTGTCCCTGGCTTCCTACCGGTAAAGGGAACACAGTCAGTAAGGACTCAAACCAATCATAATGGGGAGATGAAAACATTCACAAGCCCCTAAGGACACCTTAGAACCATGGGGGACATAGCAGTATGTCTCTGGGAGAGAAGGGCCAAACACAATCACTATACTTGAAGCCTCCACAAATAAGTGGGACCAGATTGACCCAATATTTAGCAACAGTTCACTATTTTGTGGTCCAAATCTTCTCTATATGTGTTATACCCTAGTAGAAAACATTCATGCTTTGCTAATAAATGTTGGATGACTAACTGATACACTGAGTCACACAATCCACCACGGAATGGATGCCTTTGACAGACAATGGTGCTAACCAATTTTATCTCTTGCCCTTCCTCATTTCTGCCTGTCAAAATCTTTCTCCTTCCTCAAATACCAGCTCTTCCCTGGAGCCTTCCCTGATACCTTACACGAACATCATCTTTCCTTTCTCAGATTTTCTTCTAGTCCTTGCTTGGTTCTCTACTCTATCCTTAAAAGAGTTCAATCTATAGTTACTATTTGAATAGAGGTCCTATCCCACTCATCCACCCCACTGCATGTGAACTCCTTGAGGATGGGGACTATATCATTCAGCATTTGGGGAAAGTGATAGTGAAATTCAGACAAATAACATGACAAATGGAATTATCCCATTGATACATTTCTGGGAGTGTCCACTTGGAAAGAAAGAAAACCTAGTGGACATAAAATTAGAACATGAGTTAAGCTGTGAGTGTTCTATTGGTCCTGAGAGCACAGACTGCTGAAAATGAATTTGTGTGATCATAGACTTCCCACCCAGTGTACCTTGGTGAAAAAGATTAAAACATCCTTTCTTCTCTAAAATTTAGCATTTTTTTCTTTGGTAACTAGAGAAAACATAGACCAATATTTGCATACAATGGTAAAATTGGCCAATTCTCTTGCCACAGCCTAAATAAATAGACTATAGAACATTATGACAAGAGTAACTCATATTTTATAGCATCTTCAGATTTACAAGGCACTTGTCTCACACATACAAAAATACACAGTAATAGACAGTACAAAATTTATTATCTCCATTTAATGAAGGAAGGAACTCAGCTTCATGCAGGTTAAATTGCTTGTGCAAGGATACATAGCTAGTAAAAGTCAAAACTTGGATTTAAGCCCAAGTTCTTGATGTCAAGTCCAGTGCCTTTTCTATGATATCACATAAAACGGTGTGATTGAATGGGACCTTAGAGATCACCTAGCCCTACTTCCTCATTTTACAAATGAGGCAACGTAGGCTCAGAGAGAGGAAAGAACTTGCCTTAAGGAGACTCTTGTGATATTTAGTCAACATCTTTCCCTTTCATTGTACCAGAGTCCAAAGTTCCAGGCTGGACCGATATGACCACTGTTATCTGTTGAACTAGGCTCAGGACATTTCCTTTCCCCACCTCTGGCTTAAGCTGTCTTGGATCTCCGGGGAAGTTACTGCCCATACACAACCAGGCTCCAGATAGTCTCTGTTTGAGCTTCGTCACACTTCCATATACAGCACCCAACAGAAAACATCTTTATTCCTGCAGGCTTCTTCAGGTCAATTTCAGCCTTCTGGACTCCTGCTGTAGTTTATTCAGGCTTTAAATCACTTTCTAAAACCCAAAAATCTCAGGAGTCACCTTTAGTCCTTACTGGCTAGGGATTCTACATCTTCAAGTAAGGCACCCAAAGAAGAAAGGAGCTGACCCACAAGAATCATAGGGTCAGAGATTTAGAAATGGAAGAGATTCTGGAGGCAAGGTTCCAGAATGGAGGCTGAGGTCCAGTGCTGGCCTGGGAGAATATTCTCTGGAAGAATCTTGCCCTCTTTCTCATCCCCAAGTGTATGTCCATATTCCTAGTTACTTCCTTCTAGCTCCTGATTACATAAAATTATACTGCCATAAAAAAGGTGAGGAGGGGTGTTGAAGTTCATAACTTAGAAAAGGGAAAGGGACACTATAGCGAAAATTCTCAGAGATTTGCTCTGAGAGGAAGATAGACTGATTCTCTAGGAATTCAAAGCTTATTTTCCTTTGGGATCAGAGGAGTACAAATCCTTAGGCTAGTACTATAAGCCTGAAGCATGACAACACATGAACAACAATATGGAAGACTAGACATTTTCTCTGATCCTTATAACCTCTCAAACTTTTCCAAAATAGTATTTATGAACAAGAGATAAAGCAATTTCAACTATCTCCATGGTCTAAGACACCAAGAACCTTAACAAAATAAAACCTGATAAACTAACAGCAGAGAAGTCTTATCTCTAGTCTCTAAGATGTTCACTCAGCACCCTTTCTCTCATAGCCCACTACATTCTGGCAGGACTGTACAAGCTAATCCATGGGCTCTCATGCATTCAGAAAATGAAATGCATTCAGAAACTGAATGCTTTCCAAAAAAACCTGGGAAGATGTATATGAACTGATGCAAAATGAAGTGAGCAGAACCAGAAGAACATTGTACACAGTAACTGCGATATTGTATGATGATAGACTATGAGTGACTTAGCTATTCTCAGCAATACAATGATCCAAGACAATTCAAAAGGACTTATGATGAAATGTGCAGTCCACTTCCACATAAAGAACTGTTGGAATCTAAAGCAAATTGAAGCATTCTCTTTTACTTTCTTTATTTTTCTCTTTTTTTGTTTTGGTCTGTTTTCTTTTGCAACATGACTAATATGGAAACACAGTTTGCATGACTGCACACGTATAATCTATATCAAGTTTTTTGTCTTCTCAAGGAGCTAAAGAGAAAATTTGGAACTCAATTTTTTTTTAAAATGTTAAATCTTTTACATGTATATGAGAAAAATAATAAAATAAGAGATAAAATTGAGCTATGCCTTCCCACCTCCCAATGCCAAAGAAAACCAAAAGCCAGAAGCTTGTGTTAGCTGGGATGGTAGCATAGTAGTGATGCAATAGAACTCAGACAGAGAACTGAGGAACAGAAGGAACTGAGGTAGGATGCTAGTGTGTATAACTATGTATACCAAGTCTAGGAGAAAGAGCCCAGCAAACAGTTGGGGCCAGCTTTATCCCTCTAGAAGTCACTTGGAACAGAAACTGGGGCTGCTGAAATGTGAATTGTCCTGTGTGAGAGGAAGTTGAAATGGCTTTGGGATCCAGCCCCCAGGGAAATTGTAATCACAAAGGAAGGAGTCAGAAAGTGAGCAATAGGGGAATATAAAAATGAAATTATGAAAGTCAGTTAAAGACCCTGAGCACAAGAGGATATACCAGCAGAGAAGATATGAATAACAGAAGAGAATATGACCTCTATGTCAGCTAAACAAATCCATACACCTATGAATAAATATTTCAAGACAAAGGAAAATATATTAACACCTGATAAGGCAGAGAACCTTTGGATTTCTAAAAGAACATAAAAAAAACAGGGTGTTCCTTGATAGTTTAAGATAGAAATAAGAATTGTGAAAGCAGAATTTATGACCTGTGCAATAGAAATAATTGGAGGAATAAAAGGCTAAAGGACTGTATAAATCTTTGGGGGAAGGTGGATTTCAATGGAGAGGGAAAGATGAATGTCTTGCATGTTAGTGGATTCATAGTATGAATCCTTTATTTCATTTAGAACTTTCTGTGGGGTGAAGTAAAGGCTAACCTGTATCTGATATTCCAAGTTAAGTGATTTAAGGGAAGTTTAGGGGAACCCACATTTGTGGAGACCTAGACATGAGCTAAATTCAGAAGTTCCCAGGGAAATCAAGGTAGGAACAAAATGAGCTAAAAAGAGTTTCATGGGTATTTTTGTGACAATGAGCTGCAATAATTAGAGGAGATTTAATTCAGTGGTTGCGATTGAGATGGAGCTTGAAGAAAGAATAAAAATAGTAATTATAGATGACATTGATATAGTGCTTTTAAGGTTTGCAAAGCAAGTTACATACATTATCTCATTTGAGCCTCACATCAGTTTTATGTGGCAAATTCTAGTTCAAATCTGTGTTTCAGGGAACTTCCTGTGAAGAAAATTCTCTTTTACCAATTCAGGTAAATACATTCTCTGCAATTTTGAGTCTTCAAGAGTTGTCTGAGGTACTAAGAGGCTAAGTAATTTGCACAGTCACTAGCCAGTACATATCAGAGGCAGGATTTGAACTCAGGTCTTCTTAACTCCAAGACCCAATCACTATCCACTAGGCAACACTGCCTAAAGTCAGAAGACCTGACTTTAAGACTTGAGTTCAAGCCCTGGCTCTATTACTTACTGCCTGTGTGTGTATCAGGAAATCACTTCGCATCTCTAGACCTCAGTTTCCTTGTCTATAAAATGAAGGGGTTGGACTAAATGATCTCTAAGTTCCCTTCTACTTCTAATTTATGATCCCATGAAACTTGCTATCTCTGCTAAATGATTTGGATGAATGATTCCACTGTATCTCATTGTAATCCTGGGCAAGCAAATAGGATTCTCAGTGGGTCACCGGGAAAGAGTATCTGTGACATATACAAGGAAGTATCCTTGGTTGGATCCAAATATGGACAAGAATCCAGCATCCAGCCAGTGTTGGGTGGCCCTTCAGGTTTTAAGTCTGACTCAGAGTACAGAGTAAGCCTACAGATATCTAGACATTTCATAGAATCACAGTGATAAGATCTCATAGTCAGGAAAGATCTCGAAAGTCATATAGTCAAACCCCTAGCCAAATCCCAAATGAATTTAGAACTTTCCTGACAATTCTTTCTGTTCTGGACAAAAACCCTGAGGGTTTTCCCCTCCCACTTTGATTTTTTTAAGTAGGCAAACTAGGTCATCTTTTGCCTCATTTCTTACCTAGCCTTTTGACAAGGGCAAAATGCAGTGTGATTATCACCTTCCTACCACTAAAAACCATGCTTCTCAATGCCACTTCAGTTCACATTTGCTATTTTGCCTGCCATGTTGTTCTACTAAGTCTTAATGTGCTTGCAGTCCATTAGAAACTCTAGGTCTTATTCATATAAATTGCTCTCGGGGCAGCCAAGTGTCACAGTGGATAGAGCACCTGCCCTGGAGTCAGGAGGACCTGAGTTCAAATCCGGCCTCAGACAGATAACACTTACTAGCTGTGTGACTCTGGGTAAATCACTTAATCCCAATTGCCTCATCAAAAAACAAAAACAAAACAACATATAAACTGCTTTCTAGTCACATCTCCCTTATCTCGTTCCTTTGAAATTGATTTTTTGAATCCTAATAAAGTAATTTACATTTATTCCTATTAAATTACAACCCATAATTTTAGCTTTTCAAGATCTTTTTGGATCCCAGTGATGTTAGTCAATGTATCAAGTATCTCTCCATATCCAGGCTCACTAGAAAATTTGATAAATATGCTATGCATACTTTCATCCAAGTCACTAATAAAAAAAATTGAAACAGAACATTTCAAAGGAAAAATCCCCATGGCACTCCCCTAACAGAGGCTTCTCTCCACGTTGACACTGATCTACTTCTAAACAACATCCTTTGCATCTAGTCAAGCATCACTGAAGCCACTGAACCATACTTTTATCTCATCCACTTCTCTCCAGCTTGTACGTAAGCAAAGCGGGCGAGTCTATCAAATGCTTTCCTTAGCAATAAGTGTACTATTCCGGTGGCACCCCCAGATCTACCAATTAATAAAATGAAAGGAGATTAGCCTATCCCACAATGTTCTGTTGGCTTTTAATGATCACTGCTTTGCTTTCTACATCTAGCAAAAGGATCCATTTAATAATCAACTCTAGAATTTTAACAGGAATCAATGTTAAGTTTGAAATAGTCATCTCTTTCCCCTTTTTTGAAAAGCAAAATATTTGCCCTCATTACTCCCATGAAACCTCCCTGATTCTCAAATGGCCCAGAGATCATTGAGAGTAGCTCAGAATTAACATCTGCTAGCACTTTCAGTTGTCATGAATGTAGTTCATCTGGGCCTGATGACTTGATCTTAGACATGGCAGCTGCATACTCTCTTACCATCTCCTTACTTAACTCGGATTTCAATTCTCCATTAAATATTTTATTCTGTTCTTTTTTTTAAAAACAAGGTCATTACCTTTGTTATAGAAAATAAAAAGAAAGCAAGAGTGAGGTAGTACTGGTTTTCCTGAATCAGGCATTGTTATCTTCTCATTGTGCTGGAAGTGTACCACAGTGCTTACTGCCAGAATCCCATGATTTCTGACAGGGGCACACAACAGAAAAAAAAGGAAAGACCTCCTCATGTATTTTATTGTAAATGCAGCTGCCACTGATCTTATGGTATAGAATCATGGTCATCTTGTCCTTTGGTGAACTCTATACCTAAGACTTCAGGCTGATTGCTGCACATTCTAGTACATAAGATTTTGCCTAGGGAAAAAAAAAACAATAAAAGAAAGCACAAACAATTCCCAAGGTAACTAACTAGATTCACCAATGCTGCACTGATTTTTCACAATGAACCTTGGAAATGCCTTGATGGGACAAGATGAGAGATGGGTAGCTAGAATGCTCAGTTTTGCACAGATCCTGTGAAATTTTTCTAGAATTTTGACTGAATTGCTAGGTCAGTACGTGGCGTTATGGCCATAAGTATTAATGCTATGCTAAGTTGCATTAAGAAAGTCATAGTGTCCAGGGGGAGAGATGTGAGAGTTTCGTTGGACTCTGCCCTGGTCAGATAACGTCAGGGATATTGTGCCCATTTGGGCCCTACATTTTAGGAAATACATCAACAAGATGGAGTAGAATCAGAAGAAGAGTATCAGAAGAGTGAGAGGAACAGAGCTATATGAGGCGCAGCTGTAGGGAAGAGTCACTGAACAGGTCATTCTCCCTACCTAGAACAACACCCCCACCTAACCACTTCTCAGAATCCCTGAGTCAGCAGTGAGATATGGACGATGACCCATCAAAGCAACTGCAGAGGAAGGTCAGACAAAAAGGAGAAGAATCAGGAAAGACCAGTGTCTCAAAAATCTAGATGAGAACTCAAGTGTTACCTTCTACATTAAGTCCTTCCTGATCTTGCCAGTTGCTAGTACACCCTCAGAAAAGCATCTTGTAAGGCAGCTAGGTGGCACAGTGGATAGAGCATTGTCCCTGGAGTCAGGAGGGCCTGAGTTCAAATCCGACCTCAAACACTTGACACTTACTAGCTGTGTGACCCTGGGCAAGTCACTTAACCCCAATTGCCTTGCCAAAAAAAAATCATCTTCTATCTCTCTATATATATAGTATATATCTCTATTGTACATATATAATATCTATATCAGATATAGATATTGTTTATAATTTGTCTATATTGTATATGTATCAATATTATGTATATAGTATATTGTATATAGTCTATATTGTGTATCTATCCATGTTGTATATATAGTGTATGTCTATATTGTGTGTATATATATTCTCTATGTTTTATATATAGTGTGTGAATATATTCATATATTGTATATGTCGTGAATATTATATACACACCTATATATATATGCACATGTTGTCTCCTCCAATAGAATGTAAGCTCTTTGAGGGAAGAGAATATTTTGTCTTTGTATCGTCAGGGTTTAACACTAAGCCTGAGCCATAGTAGGTACTTAGTAAGTGCTTTCTGAATGGTTGAATTAAGACTTTAGAGAGGAAAAACCTGTTCTCTCCTTAAGTATCCCATGCTACCGGCTCCTATCCCCTTGCATCTTAGCAAAGGACCTGACCTCCTACCTTACTAGAAAATGAAGACTGTTCACCATGACCTCTTTCTCCCCAAAGCTCCTTGGAATTATCAATAATAGATAGATCAACAAGCATTTATTAGTTACCTACTGTCTTTTCCTTTCATCCTATGATCATCGCCATCTCCTCTAAATTTCGATCTCTCCCTAACTGCTAAATCCTTCCTTGCTACCGTTAAGCATGCAAAGGTCATACTCATACTTTATTTTAAAATTTTCAATTGACCCCCCCATGCCCTCAAGGCAGGAACTGCTGCTTTTCTATCTTTTCACAGACGAGCTCCTATAAAAAGCTATCTGCACTCATGGTCTCTCTTGTCACACTCAGCCCCTGGCAGCCTGACTTCTGACCTCATTACTCAACTGATGCTACTCTGAACAAGGGCAATAATGAAGTTGACATGCCCTTTCCTCAGTCCTCATCCTTCTGAATCTCTCTGTAGCATCTGACACTATGAACCTGAATCCTTTCTCTTGCCTAGATTTTTGAGACACTGCTTTCTTCTGGTTCTCCTTTTTGTCCGACCTTCCTCTTCAGTCCACTTTGCTGGGTCATCATCCATATCTCACTGCTAACTCAGGATACACCAGGCTCTAACTGCAGAGCTCTTCTCTCTACATAGACTTTCTTTCTTGATGATCTCATCAATTCCTGTAAATTCAACTTTCACCTTTATGCAGCCAATTCACAGCTATGTATACATAAAGATAATATGAGATAGGATAAAGAGTAGAGATAGATATCTATAGATGCAACCTTTGTCTCTCTCCTGAGCTCCAGGATTGCATCACAAATTGCATATTTCCCCCTGGCTGTTTCATAGGCATCTTAAACTCAACATGTCCATCCCAAATCTTACCTTCTCCCCCCAAAAAAATCTGTCCCTCTTTCTAACTTTCTGGTTAGGTGGCTTAGTGGATGAGCTCAGGATCTGAAATCAGGAAGACAAATTCTCCCTCAGATCCTTTCTGGCTATGTGCCCCTGGGCAAATTACTTAACCTTTCTCAGCTTCAGTTGCCTCAGCTGTTAAATGGGGATAGTAATAGTACCTATTTCACAGGGTAGTTGTGAGGATCAAAAGAGACGATGTATGTAGAGTGCTTTGGAAGCTTTAAATCACTCCATAAATGGTAACTATTATTTCTATTGAAGACACTACCATTTTCCCAATCACTCAAGTTCACCATCTCAGAGTCACCTTGGACTCCTCCTTTGTCACTGCGCAGATCCATCCGGTTGCCCAGTCTTGATTCCATCTCCCTAACATCTCTCACATCCATCCCCTCTCCACTCACTCAGTCACCATGCCTCACGCATTCTCTCTTGTAGTCAAAATGGCCCGTTGCTGTTCCCTGTAGCTGACATTACATCTCCTGTCTCCCATCTCCTTACTTCTATGTAGACTATACCTCATGAAGCCTCTATGAATCCCCCATCTCCTTCAAAACTCAATGCAGATGCTACCTTATGCATGAGACCAACCCTGATGGGCCACCCCAGTGCCCTGCCTCCCCAAATTAGAACACACACACACACTCATTTACATGCACATACACGCACACATGTGTACGCACACATGCACTCCTAGGGGTCAGGGATGCTTCAGGGAAAGGCTAAACTAGACATAAAACTCTGCAGTCTCTTCCAGTCTTAGATTCTACGACTCCAGCAGGAATCCCTGGGCTCCAAGGCCACCTGGTCCCAGAGCTGTTTATGGGACACCAACCTCCCAGAAGTCCCTCAGGTGCTGAACTTCTGAACGTCTCCTCTCACCTTTACCTGACCCCCACCTGAATGGCTTTATGGCCCCAATTGCTTTACAATCCCTGACTGTAAATTCATCCCCTGTTCTTTTTATTACACTATGGACAGAAATACTGCGCCTGGGTCCTGGTACATCTTTGCCCTTGGTATTTATGAACAAAAGCAAGTAGGGATTCACAAGCTAGGCCAGTGGTCATTGGATCAGAGAGAGGGATGGAGGGAGCCTCAGCCAGCTCTGAGCTCAGTGGAGGACCTGTTTGGGTGAGGGATGAAATCCAGCCATAGAGATTGCTAAAGTACATGTCAATGGGGCTCACCATCCTGAAGGTAGAGTCCAGAGGCCCTGGGTTCAAATCCTGCTTCTGATACCTATTTTCTGTATGATGACAGAAAAGTCATCTGACCTCTCTGGACCTCAGTTTCCTCATCTGTAAAATTGGGATGATGATTATATCAGATGTCTCATAGGGCTTTTTTTGTTTTTTTAGAAAAGCGTTGGAATCAGGAATTCATAACCTGGAGTCTGTGAACTTTTTAAAATAAAATTTTGATAAGTATATTTCAATAGAGGTGGTTTCCTTTATAATCCTATGTATTTTATCTTGTGCATTTAAAAATCACTATTCTGAAAAGGGATACCAGATCACCAAAGGGCTCCAGGATACAAAAAATGTTAAGAACGCTTGTAGATGAACACTGTTTGTTTTATTCCCAATTCCCTCTCTCGATACTGGGTCAATCACTCAATAAGCATTTATTGAATACCTACTGTGTGCCAGATACCATGCCAGCTACTGGAATACAAAGACAAAAATAAGGAGTCCCTGCCCTCAAGGAAAGCAGATTTGGGAAAGAAATCATAGGAATACAGGCACCAGAGCAATACAGATCTGCCATGGTGGACTCTTCTGAGAATTTCTTCTTGAAGCCTGCTTCATCATCTCAACATCAGCCTATGGTGACTGGCACTCAGAAGAGATCATGGAAAGAACCTTGGAAACCCAGGCTCTCATGATGGCATGGGCATAAATCACTTGGGCCACTGTATGAGCATTTCTCTCTTTGAGCTTTGGTTTCCTCTCGTATAAAATAAGGAGTTTGGACTCACACTAGCTAATCTACCTTTTTGTATAATACCCTTCTAATTCTAACACTATATCTGGGTTCTTTCCAGTTCTAATTTCTGAGTTAGAAGACTACTTCCAGCTCTGACCTTCCCTATTCTAAGGCTCCTCCCAGCTCTGACATTCCTTGTTCTAAGCTCTCTCCTAGCTCTGAATTCCCTGTTCTAAGGCCCCTCCCAGCCCTGATATTCCCTGTCCTGAGGCCCGACCCTGTTCTGACATTACCTGTTCTAAGGTTCCTCCCAATTCTGACATCCTATGTTCTAAGGACATTCTCACCCTAAAATTCTATGACTCCAAAAGGCTGCCTCTTCTCTAAGAGCTAATCTTTGAATTCAGCCTAAAATTTCTGGAGACACCAATCTAATGTGCATGGGCTTCCCCCGTTAGATTGTAAACTCCTTGAGGGCAAGGACTATCTTTTGCCTCTTTTTGTGTTCCCAGTGGTTGGGACATAGTATAGGGGCTTAATAAATGTTGATTTATTGCTTGATTTAGGGACAAAAGATACAGGAAAGAATCTCAGCAAAATTCTCCAAGAGGTGAAGGAAATGGCACAGGAAATTATCATTCTGGATCTGATTCTAGCCCAATGGGAACTGTTCACTGAAATGAAAATGCTGGGGCCCTTGGGGTAGAGGCAATGATTCCAGTTCACCATTTTTTTTTTATCGAAGTAAATCCAGACAGTGTGAAAGGTACCTTACACTTTGAGAAAATGGTTCTCAAAGGTTTCAGAGAATGTATAGGTAGGATTCCACAGCCTAAAATTCTACAAGGGAAGTCAGTGCAACATGACTGGAAAGTTCACAAGGAGATTGTGACAACAGAAATGGAAATTCATCTTACAAGGAAGGATAGAGGGGACCTTCCAAGGAAAGTGATGTGATTAAACCAATAATTCATTAATCAATCTGGATTTTTTTGCTGCTTATTAATATGTTATTTGCCAGATAAAGGTTCTTTGCAGGACCTATACCTATCTGTCTTAAATGCTGTCTTAAATGCCTCATGCCAGAGACCATGAATACATAATATATACCATATATGTGTGTGTACTCATAGGTATCTATTAATATATATCCTGGCTATACAATATTTATAGGTATAAAATATATGCTTAAAAATAATAATTAATTGGATTGACAACCTTGGCCTTTCCTGAAATTAGTTCCAGGTGGCAATAGAGCAATGGACTTAGAGTCAAGAAGACCTGAGTTTAAAACTTGCCTTAGAGGGGCAGCTAGGTGGCACAGTGGATAGAGCACTGGCCCTGAAGTCAGGAGGACCTGAGTTCAAATCTGGCCTCAGACTAAACACTTGACACTTACTAGCTGTGTGACTCTGGGCAAGTCACTTAACCCCAATTGCCAAAAAAAAAAAAACTTGCCTTAGATACTTATTAGCCATGTATGTCACCATGAACAAGTCTCTTCACTTTCCTCAGTTTCCTCATCTATAAAATAAGAATAACAATAGTGCCTACCTACCAGGATTACTGTGAGGATAAAATGAAGTAGTGTTTGTAAAGTGCTTAGCGTAGTGCCTGACACATAGTAGTTGCTATAGAAATGTTAGCTATTGTTATCCAACAAAAACAGTCCCCTGGGAGTTATAAGTCAAGATAAATAAAGAAATGGTTGACATACTGAGAGAGTATTTTCCATCAATGAGATCAAGTAATCAGGATTGTAAGAAGATTATCTTATGATAGTGGAGTGGGCGGGGGGGGGGACTAACAGATAGAATTTGTGAATCACTGTCAGGGATCACTGCAAATAGTGGAAAATGGAAGATGTTCCACAGGACTGGATTTAGGCAAGTACCTCCAACTTAAAGAAAAGGAAGAGGTTAGGTAGCACACTGAATGATAGGATCAAAAAACATACTGACAGATTAGAAGGATGAGACAAATCTAAATGGGCTGAAATTGAATAGAAATAAATGTAAAATCTTTCACTTCAGTTCAAAAAAACAACTGCACAAATTCAGAAGGAAGTATAGCTAGATAGCAGCAGTTCACAGGAAAAGAATTTGGGGGGTTGTTTTGTTTTTTTCTCTCTGCTATCTTTTTTTAAAAATTTATTTTATTTTCAGTTCATAGAACAAAACAAGCATTAACAGAGAGCTCCAGCTCAACACCTGCAAACAGTGAGAGCCCTCCAGAAATGGTAACACAACTCTAGGCTTCATTAAGAGAGGCGGGACATAAGAAGCGGTGGTCTTACCCTACACTGCCTTGGGCAGACCATGCCTGGAATATGGTGTTCTGTTCTGGCGAGCACATTTTAGAAGGACATTAACAGGTTAGAATCCATCCAAAGGAGTCCATCCAGCCTCAGAAGTCAATTCCAACTCTGATTTTTTTCTGAAAACTCCTTTGCCATAGTAATCTTTCCAGGCTTTGTTCTGATCCAGAAAAGATGACACAGAGTCCATAATGTTCTACCCTAAGACTTATGCTCCCATAAAAGTTTGCTTATATTAATTGAGTTAACTTTTAACTTATCTTGAGTACAGCTTGCCTCCTTTTTCCCATAGAGAGGAGGCAGCCAGTTACCATTGAACTCCCTGTCCAGGCTTTCAGGCAATCCCACTACAGCATAGCCAGATACTTTCATGATCCACCCATGACCCACCTGAGTCAGGTTTCCAACTAGAAATTCGATCCTTTCTAACTAAGGAGGTGAAGACCCCTCATTCCTTTCTCTTCCCTCCCAGAAGCTCACACATCTCTCACCTTTCCTTTACCTGTTCACCTCTGTGTGACCTGCTGGTAACCCCCCAGGTTTATGATATAATTATATCTCACAAGTTGAAATCAGTACCCTTATCGCCAGCCTGATTACTCTTAACAAGGTATAAACCCCCCTCCCTTCTCCTCTGATAGGAGTCCAATTTTAAGCTCTAATTGTTTTATAGACCTTTCACACTCAGGAAAGTGGAGGAGAAAATGCCCCTGACATCTGTTGTCTTGGATTCACTCTCCACCCACCCAGTCCTAAAAAAGTGCCAAGGTCACCAAAGGGACCAGAGAGTCCTACAGTTAACAGAGCACCAGAAAAAAGACTGTTAGGGCCTAAGAGTCCCGATTCAAGCCTACTGGGCTTTCTGATAGCCATGAGGAAGCTTCCGGAGAGTTAGACACTCTTATGGGTAGCAGGAGGCACCTGGAAGCCTTGTATGCTCTCAGGCCCTACCCTTGGAGCAGACTAAACCAGGAGAATAGGGGAGATCTACCCACTAGGGTACAATACACATATATTTGCCTTGAATTTAAGAAAATCTGGTCCACTTTCTCAAAGAAAATTTTTTTCTTGTTTTCTTCCTCTTTTTTTTAAGGAAATCTACCATAGATAAAGCACTGAATTTAGAGTAAGTAGTAAATCTGGGTTCAAATCCTGTTGTTAGTGGCTTCTATTTGGGTAATCTTGAGCAAGTCATGTTCCTTATCTGTAGAATATGGACATTGAACTAGATGACCCCAGGGGCTCTTTCCACTGTTAGGTCTACAATCCTATAATTTCTCATTAAATTTGTAACAGATTTAGAGGTGAATGAGATCTCAGAACTCAAAGGACCCCAGATCTAGAGACAGAGCAGGAAGGGATTCCAGAAGCCATCTAGTAAAACCCCCTTGTTTTACAAAGAAGGAAATTGAGACCAAGAGAGGTCAAGTAGCAAAATCTGGACTCGAAGCCAAATCCTCCAACTCCAAAGCCATCACTCTTTCCAATAGACCACACAACCACTCAATAGATTAGGATTAGGGGAGAAATGTGTGAAACAAGCACTTACAGACTCAGGGTCTTGGAGACAGAGTGGAAAAGACTTTGAAGATCTTCAGGTTCAATTCCTTCATTTTACAGATAAGGAAACTGAGGCCCAAAGAGCAGAAGTGAATTGTACAAGATCATACAGATAATGGAAGAAATAGGGACATTGATTCCAGAATCCCAGGACCTTATGACTGGTGTCTCAAGGTGCCTCAGTTGAAAGGAAGAGGATCTAGGAATCTCTAGGAGGAGGGTACATGTGGTAAATGTGGCCAAGTTCATGACAGACTTGTTGGACCAGCACATGCTTAAAGAGGGCCTATACAGTTCTGTCAGGCTCCCCTATTCTCTCCACGGAAGGCCAAATGATAGAACATTGAAGATTCTAAAGAAACCTTAGTTCTCTGCTAACAAACCTCAGCACCAGTAGAGTCTTGCCTCTTTGGAACCTCCTTCTAATTTCCAGTTCTTATCTAGCCCTACTATCAGAAAGGCTCCTTAAAACTTTCTTTACCAAGCCTCAGAGACCTCTTCATCCAGGAAGACAACTTCAGCAGGAGAATTCACACCCAAGAAATACCCTCGAGTTGGACAGCTCCCCAGAACCTCCATTTTAGGAAGACTCCCAGGCCAGCTATCTCTTGATTTCTCACTAGGCAGTACTCCTTTGAACTGCTCCATCAACTCCCACGTGGGGTGCCCTCTTCCTCTCCCCCACCCCAACTTTTCAGCTTCCTTTTGTGTGTTATCTTCTCCATTTGAATGGAAGCTCCTTGAGGGCAGGGATTATCTTTTTGTCTGTATTTGTATTCCTAGCATTTAGCACGGTTCTTGGTACACAGTAAGTGCTTAATCAATGCTTTTTGACTGACTAAAACCAAGGCAGACGGTAGAAAGTCCATGACCTAGAATTAAACCCATGGTGTGCTGTTGTGTAGACTGGGTTGTGAGTTCTGAACCATGAGACCATGTTCTTAAACCACACTCAAATCATAGACACGTGAATTTCATTTTAGAATTTGATCTAGAGCTTGAAGAGACCATTTATTTTAGATCCAGTCAGTCAACAAACATTTATTAAGTACTTACTATGTTCCTGGGACTGTACTAGGGATACAAAGAAAAATAAAAACAACTCCGGAGAAACTCACATTCTAATGGGAGACAACATGCAAACAACTATGGATATGCAAGATATATATAGTGTAGAAGTAATGTCAGAGGGGAAAGGGAGAGAACTAGGAAAGACCTTCAGCAGAAGGTATGATTTCAGCTGAATCTTAAAAGAACCCAAGTAGGCCAGGAGGCAGAATGTCCCAGAACTTTGGGACAACCAGCAAAAAGTCATGGAGCTGACTGTGTAAGGGGGCCATTGGAGTTGGTTGAGTAGGAATGGAGAGGGAAGGAAGAGACATGATGAAAAAAATCCATAGCTGAGCAGTGACTTGTCCAAGATCACACAAAGCGCAAAGCCATGATATGAACCCAGGTCCTGATGCAAGGCCAGCCTCCTCCTGCTCCACTGCCCACATATTTGTTCTCCAATCTTACTAGTTACTTGCTGGTCACTCTTGGTTTCCAAATGCTGCCTCTGTGAGAATATACTCTCACTATGTCTCTGCCCCTGCCCTTGCCTAGTACCTCTGGATGCCAATCTGGGATGGCTGACTTGAACTCTGAAATGTGCTGGTGCCATTGTTTGGGCTTTGACACCTGCTGGACTCTGACCTTGGCGTCACCCCTAGGACTCAGGTTGATCTGGATCCACAAACAGCCCTGGCCTCACCTCTTATCAGGAAACATAAGTACTGCATGGATAAGGGGAGAAGGGCAGAGATGCTATCACACGGCGTGGAGAGCTCATCATTCACAGGGTTCAGAACAAAGATCATTGATAACCATCTAGTCCAACCTTCCTCATTTTAGAAATGGGGAAACTGAGGCTCAAAGAAAGAAGTCCCTTGCTCAGGGTCACTCATGATTATGTCAACATCTTTCCTAATGAAGCTGCTAAGAACAGTTCATTGTGGCAGCATTTTCATCCAAACATTTAAAAATGCTGGTGGTTACATGGTTTGGTAGATGAAGAATATACCTCTAATTTGGTGGTATAGAATGAATGCTTTAGGGGAAAGACAGTGGAGAGACCACCAGGGCCTGACAGACACTGTGGGAAGCCCTAGAGATACAAAAAGACACAAAAGACAGTCCCTGCCTTCAAGGAGCTTGCAATCTAAGGGAAGAGTTTACAATCTCCATAATGCATTTGGACATGGAGTCAGGAAGACCTGGGTTCAAATGCTGCATCAGACATTTTTTCTAGCTGTGTGACTCTGGGCAAGTCACTTAATATCTTTGTGCCTCAGTTTCCTCATGTGTAAAAAATGAGGAGGCTGTGCAATGATTCATATGAGCTAAATAAGGAGAAAAAAATAGACTCTAACAATATCGTAAGAACAGATAACTTTGAAAGACCTAAGAATTGTGATCAACACAATTCAGCAGAGTGTTGGGCCTGGAGTCAGGAAGACTCATCTTCCTGAGTTCAAATCTGGTCTCAGACACTTACTAGCTGTGTGACCCTGGGCAAGTCACTTACCACTGCTTGCTTCAGTTCCCAATCTGTAAAAATGAGCTGGAGAAGGAAATGGCAAACCACTCCAGTATCTCTGCCAAAAAAAAAACCATATAGGGTCATGAAAAGTCAGGCATGACTGAAAAATGACTGAACAACATTCCAGAGAACCCATGGTGAAGCATGCTACCCATCTCCTGACAGAGAGGTGGTGGTACAGAATAAGGCATATTTTTTGGATATGGCCAATATGAGAATTTGTTTTGCTTATACATATTTGTTACAAGGGTCTTGTGTTTCCTCTTTTTTCCAGTGGGAGGAGGGAGAGAAAAATCAATTTTTACTCATCGAAAAAAGTAAAATTTAATTTAGGGTGAAAAAAAGAAAACACAGACCATAAAAATGAAGAAATGAGACTCAGTGGCCTCTCTCCCTGCCAAGTCTCAGTCTGATTCTTTGACCCTCTGTATAAAGTTTGGCCTTGGTTTTCCTTGCCTTGTAACATCACTCTGTGTGGGTGGGGAAGGGGAGCATTCAGAGTTTTCTGGCTTAGTCCAGGTTTGTGCCTCAGGGGGTTTTGAGCACCCACACAAAAAGCACAACAGAACTGCTGAGACAAATGATATCATTAAATCTGATCTCCTATGCCAGTCTACCTGGATTGTAATAGCTGACCTTACTTTTGGTCCCCATGCCATTCTCTACTGGGAGGGCATCAGTTATCATGAACCTCATGGCTGCCCATGGAGAAACACGACATAATGGAGACCAGATACAGATATCAAAGCTCTGAGTTCAGGTTCCACTTCTGACATACCCTGGCTAGGTGACCCTGGGAAAGTCACTTAACCTCTTAGCCCCAGGCAATTCTCTAAGATCATAAATTGGGAGCTCATTGTGAGCTAGTGGAAAGAGTGTTGAACTTGCAGTCAAGAAAACCTGGGTTCAAATCTCACCTCTGACATATTCTGGCTGTATGACCTTGGGCAAATTATTGAACTTTTCAGTGCTCCAGCAAAGTCTCTAGGGCTATGGATTGTAGAGTAGGTACCCAGCTGCATTGGTAGATATGATGGGGGGAGGAAGGGCCTTAAGCCAGCCCCTTTCTAGTTAAAGTCTGATTTTGAAACAAGATAAAACCCTTGGGCACACTTTTTAAAACAATATTTAATTTTTTCCTTCCATGTAAAAACAGTTTTTAACATGTTTTTTAAATTTTTTGGTTCCAAATTCTTTTCCTCACCTCCCCACTCCCTGAGAGGGCAAGCAGCTTGATACAAGTTATACATGTGCTATCATGCAAAACATATTTCCATACTGTTGTTGTTATGAAAGGAAGGAAGGAAGGAAGGAAGGAAGGAAGGAAGGAAGGAAGGAAGGAGAAAAACAGTATGTTTGATCTGCATTCAGATTCCATCAGTTCTTTCTTTGGAGGTGGATAGCATTTTTCACCATAAGTCTTCTGGAATTACCTTGGATCATTGCATTGCTCAGAATAGCTAAACCATTCACAGTTGATCACGCAGTAGTGCTATTACTGTGTACAATGTTCTCCTGGTTCTGCTCACTTCACTTTGCATCAGTTTGTGTAAGTCTTTCCAGGTTTTTCTGATAGCATCCTGCTAGCCATTTCTTATAACACAGTAGAATTCCATCACAACCATATATTACAACGTGTTCAACTGTTCCCCAATTGATGGGCATCCCCTGAGTTTCCAGTTCTTTGCCTTGGGCATCATCTGATAATTAACAAAAGGAGGTTTCCTTAGCTATAGCAGAGTAAGCTTATTCAATGAGGCTACTGCCTCCATATAGAGCAGCAGAACACAGCATACAGCAGGGCAGATTGTGGGGACTCATGGGGACTTGTGACATCTTCCACCAGTGATTCTCCCATTACTAGCCAGGGATCCAGCAGAAGCTTATGGGGGATGTTGTAGGAGATGCTTGTTTAGGTCTAGTTTGGGCCAGATGGCCTCTGAGATGCCTCATGTTTCTGGGATCCTGCAATTCCTTCAGAAAAACTTTTGCAAGATGGCAGCAAGATGAGCAAGAAGAGGTGGTGAAACAAGAGAATCCCTGGATCATAGATGCAGAGTAGGATGGAAGCTCAGACATCACAGGGACACAATATGAGACAGGTCGATTGGATGATCCCTGAGGTGCCTTCTAACTACCACTTTTAGGAGATCCTGTTTGATATATAGAAAAAGTGATGGAAATGGAATCATATGAGCTGAGTTTGAATCCTGGGTATCTTGTTTATTAGCTGTGTGGCCCCAGAGAAGTGTCCTCACTTCTCTGAACCTGTTAACTCTTGTTGTTGTTATTATCTCTAAAGTACAATATTTACACTATTTCCTTATAGGGTTCTTATAAATGGTTTGAGCTCTAAAGAAATGAGACTTCTTGGCTTCATTTTGACCCAGTCTCCCTCTGCAGTTGACTCAGTTTTCTCATATTTTGCATAGAGAGTCTTCTGGTAGAGGGCTGACCTCAGGGTCAGGAAGCCCTGGGTTCAAGTCCCACCTTTGATATGTTCTGGTTGTGTAACCCTGGGTGAGTCAGTGCTGCAAGCCAGAGAGATCAAACAGGTAGCCCCCAACATTCTGCTGCCCAAGCCAGATTAAAATGTAATTGGGAGATTTAACAAAATTAAAAAATACAGTAAAACACAGATAATGTCAATAGATGGTTTTCTAAGTCAATATGTGGCCAACAGGGATCCTTCTGTACATTTTGATGGCCCCTATTTCATTTATCTCATCTGTAAAATGGGCTGGAGAAGGAAATGGAAAACCACTCTAGTATCTTTGCCAAGAAAACCCCAAATGGGGTCACAAAGAGTCAGACATGACTGAAACAACCAAACCAGAACATTTCTGAGTTTGACAGCACTGCCCTAGGCACCTTGGCAGTACCAACCTAGATTCATAAGAGGAGTTTACTCTGGGGTCTCTGGGGTCCAATGACATCACAAGTCTAATACAAAAAAGTAGAGAGAAAGAAAATAAGGTCACATAAATATCAATCCCAAAATGAGATATTTTTTCCCCATGAAATGGAGGTGGGGGTCAGAACTCAGCTACCCCAGACTGGGTTTTTTTCATGACAACTTCCCAGAAACCTCTTTCTTCTGGGAAGAAACCCTATAACCAGAACACATGGCTATTTGTCAAGCCTTTCAGCTGTCTTTGAGAAAAAATACGTAATAACCCTAATTACACAAATTAAAGTAAATTAATTAAATGCTTTAATGGGCTTAATGCATTTATTGTTTAATTATCCATTCAATAATAAATCCCATTCAATGAAAGGCAGCAGCGGTGGAGATGAAAGAGAGCTGGCCCCACTCTGACCCATCCTAGCTGGGGGAGCCTGGGCAGAACCGCTTAACCTCTCGGGGTTCTAGGCAACTCGATAAGACTCTAAGAGGATGGCAAACTGCATTGATAGGAGGGAATTTCCTCTTCAAGGAATTCCCTGTATCAGTGAAATCAAAGGTCTAGTGCCTATCCCTTTCAATGACGATAACGCAGTTTACATTTGTACATGGTAACCAGACTATTCAGAGCCCCACTCTGCCTGGGAGAGTCAACTAAGACAGGCAGCTCCTATCTGCCATGAACAGGTAGAAGGCAATCTGATACTAACAAGCCAAGCCCCTCATAAGATGCTGAGGGATTAAGACCCAGGACCAGGGGAGAGAAATGAGGAAAGGGCATAAGATATATCGTGCCTACTATGTGCCAGGCACTATGCTAAGCTTCATAAATATTATCTCATTCGATCCTATGAGGTAGATGCTAGTATTATCCTCATTTTATAGTCGAGGAAGCTGAGGCAGACTTGCCCAGGGTCACACAACTACTAAGTATCTGAGGCCAGATTCAAACTCAGGTCTCTCTGACTCTGACTCTCTCTGACTGTGCCAGCTAGCTGCCCCAGAGAAACCAGAGAAGTGGGCAAAAAAAACCATTATTCAAGATCTGAACCTTATCAACAATGAGGAACTATTTGATGGGGTAGGTGTGATGGGAAGGAGATAAGCCTTCCATCGGCGAATTCATGAGGGGAAAGAAATTCTGGCATGGTCTAACATAAATCCTAGATTTGGAGAGAGCAAATGTCAAAGCAAATATACAGTGAGACTGGATGAATTAAAATTCTGCAGGTGAATTCAACCTTAAGGGAACCACCAAATCAATCAGTAAGTATCTATTACATCCCTACTATGTGCCAGGCGCTGGTCTAGGCTCAGGGGACAGAAATACAAAGACTGAAATAACCTTTAATCTCAAAGAACTACATTCTAATGGGAAGAATGGGAGGTGCATGCATGTGTGTGTGTATACAGGACTATTTTATATGGATATATGTTATTTTAGTCTTTGTGTTTACATATACATATGTGCATATATGTATATAAAATACAATTTAACTTAATCTAATTTTGAAAAGAAGAGAGGAGAAAACACACCTCCCTTCCTACTTTGAAGAGGTGGGGAACCTTGGGGCCAAGTTTGCCAATTATAATCACACAGTGTTGAGATGATTTTATGGTGGTGATTTCCACTTACTGTCCCGAAGCTGATGCACTGGTTATTCTTGCTGAACATTTTCCCCTTCTTTCTTTCCTCGGAAAATCTTCATTACAGGGATGGCTCTTTGGGAAGGGAAGGAGGGAAAGGAAATGTGTCTGGAAATGAAGGTAATATAAGAACAAAAAGTATGTCCCGGGTAGGAAAGAGTCTGGTGCTTGGACTATGGTGAGCCTAGCAACATTATGCATCCTTGCAGCTCCAGGGTCTCCTTGCACATATTAGGGCACATAGTAGGTATTCAGCAAAGGTTTGATGAATGCTGGGCTGTTCTGAGAAGTCCTCAGGGTCGGATCAGCTGCCTGGCCTGTTGCACAATTTCCTGGGCTGTTCCGCAGTGCCCAACATCGCCAGGTCCATGAAGTACCGAGGCTATTCCACTGTTCGAAGATATCTGCTTTGTTTTCCTCTGGGCTCCCCAAAGTTACCACACAGGGTACAGCACATTTGGATTAAGAAAACACGGGAAGGAAGAGTCCAGGGAGATGCCGAGCTAGCTAATGACAGCACGGTATGCTTGCAGACACACGAGTGTGCATGCTGGCTGAGCTGAGCACTCCTGAGAGGGAGAGAGGGCACGGTTATCACCCCTGTGCACACGAGAGACGGGCCCAGGAAGGAGAGGCAAAAATAATAATAATTACAGGATCAAAGGAGCTAGAGCTGGAAGGGACCTTAGAGAGCATCTTATCCAACCCTGTCATTTTATAGAGAAAAAGAGAAAGGCAGTATGGAACACTGTTCAATTTAGAGGCAGGGGAAACTTTATTAAATTGTATTTGTTTTTGGTTTTGTTTTATAATGTTTAAGATGTCGAACTGGACAGCATCTCAAGAGACCATCTGGGCTAACGTCTTCATTTTACAGATGAGGAAACTGAGGCTGCCAGTGACCAATCATGACTTCAGAGGACTATCAGTAAAGCGTGCTTCTTGGTAAAGAGGTGGTAGACTACAGGTGCTGAATAAGGTATATGCTTTCAGAGATGGTCAATGTGTTCATTTGTTTTGTTTGATGGTATAATTTGTTACAAGGAGTGCTCTATAGGGGGGAGAGAGAGAGTCAGTAAAGAGTGACAATAACATAATAAAGTACATTGGGTTTTTTTAATATGCTGCAAACTCCCCTGCTATTCCAAACCAGTAAGCATTTATCAAGTGCCTCCTATGTGCCAAGCACTGTGTTGAGTGCTGGAAGCTTACTACTAGGAAGCTTTTTCTATTCAGTTGTTTTCCAGTTGTGTCTGACCCTTCATGACCCCATCTGGGATTTTCTTGGCACAGATACTGGAGTGGTTTGCCATTTCCTTCTCCAGGTCATTTTTTACAGATGAGAAACTGAGGCAAACGGGGTGAAGTGACTTGCCCAGGGTCACGCAGCTGGTCAGTGTCTGAGGCCAGATTTGAACTCAGGAAGATGAGTCTTCCTGGCTCTGGAGCCTGGCATTCTATCCGCTGTAGCGCCTAGACCAATCAACATTTATTAAGTGCCTACTGTGTGCCAAGCACTATAAGCTTACTACTGGAAAGCACTTTAAAGGTATGAATAATATCTCAGTCATCCAGCAGGGGCACCCTTTTCTCTTGTCTGTTCTTCACACACACACACACACACACACACACACACACACACACACACACACTCCAAGGCTGCCCAGTTCCCATGGGGTTGCCAGGGTGTAAAAGAGCATGTCTGTTCATACCATCTGTGTGATCTGGGAGTCACCAGCTAATAAACCTTCCAGTGACATGGAAGACCATTAGGTCTTACCGTCTGCTTTGCCATGCCTAAGGTCCTCTAGGCATTATCATCTCTTTGCTGGCATGCCCTCCAGGGCTCTAGTCCCCATCATCTGATCTGCTGGTGCATGCCAAGGACCACTGGGCATTACCAGCTCTACCCGAACCCTTAGGATTTCTGGGTCCTTCCATCCAGACTGCAGCTGACCCCTCCTCTATTTGTTGGCTCCCCCAATTAGAGTGTGAGTTTTTTGAGAGCAGGGACTGGATTGATTTTCTATCCACGTCCCCAACACTGAGTACAGTGTTTGGCACATTTTTGTTATTCAGTCATGTCCGACTTTGTGACACCCTGGACCATAGCACCAATGCTGTCCGTGGCATTTTCTTGGCAAAGATACTGGAGTGGTTTGCCATTTCCTTCTCCAGTGGATTTTCGAGGTTAAGTGACTTGCTCAGGGTCACACAGCTAGTAAAGGTCAGAGGTCAGATTTGAACTCAGGTCTTCCTGACACCAGCCCCAATGTTCTATCTGCTGAGTCACCTACCTGTCCCCTTGGCACATAGCAAGCACTTAAAATTGCTTTCATCATTCGTTCATTCCTCATTTATACCAGCCTTTTCTGGAAAAGGCAGGGCAAAAGATCTGGGCCCACTAAACATGAGGCTTGTTCTAACCCCCTGCTCTTGCGAAAGGAGAATTGATGTTTGATTGTACTGATCAATATCAGAAGACCAAAGGACTCTACATTTAGAACTAGAACTCATTAAATCCAATGCCCTCACTTTTACACTGAGAACCAGGAAAAGGAAGTGACTTGCCCAGGGTCACACAGCTGGTACCTGCCTGAGACGGGATTCAAACTCAAGTCTTCCTGACTGGTAGTCCAGTAACCTCTCCATAACATCTGCCTCTTATCACTGGACTGATTTACAGAAAGGCTAATCAAAGAACTCTGACACAGCCATCAAACCACGCCAAGACGGCCACCATGCCTAATCATCTATCCCCGTCATGGTAAGGTCCAGTTGAAACACTCAGACATCTATGGCCTTAAGCCAGGAAGCCTATGACACACTTCCCAAAACAGGCACTTGGACCCTGGAGCAGTAGAGGCTGGGGAGGGGACAAGGGACGCCAACTTCTAGTGATGGCCCACTACCATGCTTCCCTCCTCCTAATATAGAGAACAATGATCTTGTGCAGGGATCTAGAGTCACAGGACCCAGATACTTACTACTGTATGCCCTTGGGAAAGTCACTGAACCTGTCTGAGCCTCAGTTTCCTCCTCTGAAAAATAAGGTTAGACTAGTTCATCTTTAAAGTTTTCTTCTAGCTCTAATCTTTTTGTTTGTTGGTTTTTTGGGTTCTTTTCGTCTGGATCTGTGATTTCACTGGTGAAGGAAACTTTCTCTGCCTATGAGGGCTGCCTCCTGCTCACAAATCTAGTCACCTCCACCCTGTCTCTCTCCCTTTCCTGGACCCCTTTCCTATCATCGCCAGCTGCCCAGCTGAAAAGGTTAGACTTCCTCCGGCTCAGTTGAGCACAAGCCCTGGCTGAGGCCTCCCAACATTGGGGACTTTGACAGGCACCCCCCAGAAATAGAATCTGCCTCAAGCACGGCTGGTCAGAGCAGGTCGGTCACTGCTATGGCCCCAGGCACTCATGGGGAGAGAACTAGGAGCATCGGCTGAGCTACCCCTCCACTGTAGTTTGGCTCCATCCTCACCTTCTCAGAGCTGGTAGAGGAGGGAGCCCTTTGGGAGCCAAAGGTGAGGAGCCACACTGAGTCTCAGGTGTCCGGAGAGGGCAGGCAGCTCCTTGAGGGAATGATTTCCAAGAGCCTTTGAAATTCCAGGAGCCTCAGAAGCCCTGCCCCTCCATCATTCTAGAATGCGCCATTCAAGCTGTGTGACCCTAGGTAAGTCCCTCTCCCTGTCTGAGCCACTTCCTCTGTAAAAGAAGGGGACTAGATTAGTTGACCTTAGGGAGCCTTCCAGCTCTGACAGTCTCTGGCTCTGAGGCACATTTACAACACAGGGACCCTTGGGAGAAAGTCACTGAGGACTGACATTCATACTCAGTGAAACTGATAACATCCTTTCTTGAGAGGATGTTTGATGGAGGTTACTTGCCCAGGGTCACACAGCTAGCAAGTATCAGGTGTCTGAGGCTGGATTTGAACTCAGGTCCTATTGACTCCAGCTCTATCCACTGCACCACATAGCTGCCCCCAATGGAGTGGGGGGTGGTAATGGAGCATTGAATGTCCTTTTTAGGAATGGGAGCAGACTTGGAAAAAGGACAGAGGAAGAAACTGAAAACCATAGAAAGCCAAATTTTCATTCTCCCACACTCTGGGAAGTTCTTTTCAATTCTGGGACCCATCTCTATGGCCAGGCCAGAACGTTAAAATGTGCCTCCTAACAATAACCTTTATGTACTTTGGGCCCCCAACAACCCTAGGAGGTAGGTGCTATTGTTATCCCCATGTTAAAAATATGGAAACTCAGGCCAACGGAGACTGGGTAACTGGCCCAGGGTCAGACAACAAGAGTCTGATGTAGGATTTGCAATCCCATCTTCCTGACCCCAAGTCCAGCGCTCTGTCCATTACACTACCTAGTGCCATATAAAATGCTGGTTTTTCCATTGGGTGAATTTTGGCCTTTTTATCTCTTGTTGTTACCAGTATTTAGGCTTATCCTAAGTCCAGTATCATAGACTCATAGGGTGTTAGATCTGGAAGAGACCTTATGGGTCATCTACTCTAATCTTTTCATTTTACAGATGAGGAAACTGAGACCTAGAGAGGAGGGGGTGCTTGACCAAGTTTACATAATGAAGTTCCCAATAATCAGGATACTGCCTATTCAAATAATTGAATAATTGATTATTCCAATAAATAATCCAATTCTGTTTCCCCTTTGGAGAAGTCTTCAAACAAAGCTGGATGACCATTCTTTGGGGATCATAGGATCGTAGATTTAAAGCCAGAGTGACCCTTAGAGGTCATTGGGTCCAATGCCTTCACTTCATAGATGAGGAGGCTGTTGCCCAAAGAGGGGAAAGAACCTACCTGAGATCATTCAAAGTAAGTAGGAGAGCTGAGGGTTGAACCCAGGTCCGATGATTCCAAACACCACACCCACCCTACTGTGTTATAGAAGGGATTGTGGCGCAGGGATGGAATGAACTAGATGGCTTCTAAGCTCCCTTTCATTTCCTAGAATCTGTGTTTCTGCCCTAGAAAAGCCAACACTGGAAGCCGAGCCTCCTGGGTCCCCCCCCGAGCCCCTACCTTCTATCATTTGTTTATTGGTTTATTTTTTAATGATGCCGCTATCTTAAGCCCACGAGGCTCCCTTGACTCCAAAACAAAGGAGTAACTGATGTTCTCTCCTGGTTTCAAGCACGGCCCCTGATGTCAGCCCTCCCACCAGTTTCTGTTTCAGGCACCACACTTCTCAGCCTTCTCAGCGCTGGGTGACTGGCAGTCAGACCTTTGCAGCCAGGCTGCCAGCTCTCCCCATTTCCCACTTCCCTTTGTTTTCAAGTTTATGACAATTCCTCAGGCACCTCTAGCTTCTCGGGAAAGTAGTCCTAAGTTTGTAAGACAACAGTGCTGTAGGAATACAATAATGATACAGGCAATTTCTACCCCCACTATGAAAAGGTTCATTCCATCGCACAGACAGAACCATCATGGCTGACCTTGGGCTGAACACCGGCAGCACTGGCAGGGATGGCCCAAGAAGGTGACTGGAAATTACAGTCCCACCTTTCTCTCTTTACTTAGATGCTTAATATAGCAAAAGGGAAATATTTCTTCAGGCTCATCCTCCCTTGCTAGCATTCCTGAGATCTTAGAAGGCAGGGCTTCCGTGAAGTGGCAGGAAATTCCAAGGATGAAGGACATTATCCCAAACCAAAGGATTGTAATTCTTAGGGCCCCTCTGAGTGACACCTGACACTGAGGAAGGAAGGGGAGAGAGGGAGGGAAGGGAAGAAAGAGAAGAGAAGAGAGGGAGATAAGGGAGGGAAAGAAGAGAGGATTTATTAAGCCCTTACTATGTGCCAGTGACAGTAGTAAAAAGTGGATATGCAAATAGAAAGAAACCAGACAGTCCCTACCCTTAAGGGGCTTACATTCTAATGAGAGAACACAACACATAAAGAAAAGGGGAGAGGGGAGGGCAGATGCAGAGGTGCGTGATTCCCTGCATGGCCTATGGTGAGGAGGAGGAAGGGCTGAGGAGAAGTCCGGTGTAAGTGTTAATAATAAGGAAGCCAGAGAGGCTGAGCTGGGAGGACAAGAAGGCAGCAGCTGCGAGCGGTAGCCTGGACAAGGGCACCATTTTCTCTCCCATGCCTGGGCTGCCTATGGTCGGCACGTTAAAAATTAGGAGGGGCAGGGGGGTTTTCCTGGTGTTTTATAGGCTAGCCAATTATACTGTGGTTCAGGAAACAGCTGTCCCGAGAAATCCCTAAAATGACACTGTTTTTCAGACAGACGGTGCATCTCTACAATCTAAGTATCAAAGTCTTCCCCCAGATACTGATTCCTTTTCTGAAATTTAAATCTCTGAACTGTGATTGACAGTGACATAAAAAACGCATGCTCTCAAGAGTCCGCCAAGGTCAGCCAGCGTCTTTGGTGGGACAGAGTTCCTAAGGCATCTTACTGCTGCAGAGGTCTGGGTCTCACACTCTTCTTTCCTGGGGTCATTATTTTGTCTCCCCTCAAAGGAGAACTCAAATTATTCTATGACCCACAACTCTATTAAGTCTGAGAATCTTCACTCGAGCCTGGTTATATTTGCTTCAAGACAGAAGCAAGATACTGCTTCACTGACCTCTAACCCTCAGCTCTAACACTTGCTGGCCAAGTCAGTTAACTTTGCCTCAGTTTCCCCACCGGTAACTGAGGGTTTAAAGCTCACAGGGTTGTTGTGAGGAAGCGCTTTGTAAGTATTGAAGCCATGTAGAAATGTGAGTGATTATATCTAAATGTGGAGTTGGAGTCAGCATCTTTTGGTTTGAGCTAAGGAAATAGGAAAAAAATCCCTCTCCCACCCCTACCCCCAGCAATCCAAGACTCATCCCAAGGTTGGGATATGGGGGACAGGGTCACTAACATTACTGGTGGACATACTAACATTCCCACTAACATACCTGGTGGACAGGGTCACTAACATTACTCACAATCATGGAGAATGTGGGTTCCAATTCTTACCTCTGCTAATTAGTACCCGTGAGACCTTGGATAAGTCATTACCCCTCTCTAAGCTTTGGTTTCCTCATCATAAAAGAAGGGTATAGGACTAAACTATATCTAAGCCCCTTCCAATTTTAAATCTTATGACCCCATGAAACTTCATCTATACACACACACACACACATATGCACACACACACGCACACACCCTGACAACAAGTCATTTTGAACACAGGGTTTGTTCCAGTCTGGGATAAACATTCCTATCCAATTATTTATTGGGAAGTGCTGGAGAGGACAAAGATCCTGCCCAGCCTGAACACTATCTTCTCCTAGGTGCTTAAAAAACCGTTAAGTTAGGGATCACTTAACAGGTCATTTGCACATTGCCAGGAGACACAGAGTAAGTGAGAGAGTTGTGTGCCCAAGTAAGGAGTCCACCTTGAAGGGGGCTTCAGTGGTCTATGTGAGAGTGAGTGACTCCATGCAGGCCAGTGTCTATACCCAGCTTACGCAGCCTCACCCCCGCCCGTCACTGTGCCCTGAGACCGAGGGTGAGCAAGATTATGTAGAGTGAGGGCCTGGCCTCTACTGCTGCCCACCCCACCCCCAGCAGAGACTGTGGTACTGAAGGTTCATATAGCAAATCTGAACCCCGGGCTTTGGAGATGTGCAAAGAGTTTGCCCAGGAGACATAAGGTGACCCAGAGTAGGGAAGACGACGACATTATAGTCCAGCTTTGCCCAAGTGCCTACTCACTGTGGACGATTGGTAAATGTTAGATGTGCCTCCAGGCAGAGTTTCTACCTTCTGTGTGTAATGACCCCTATGACCTACGGACCCCTTTTCAGAACATGCTTTTAAACACATAAAATGAAGTACATAAGATTCAAAAAAAAATGTACTGAAACTAAAGATGTAATTTTTTTTCTCTTCTAAGTTCACAGATCCTCCTGAAATCTATCCCCAGCTCCTACATCTCAAGGTAAGACCTCCTGCTCCAAGGATTTGAACTCCAGGCACAGGAGCCGTGGTCTTGTAACTGTGCCTTTGTCCTGGGAGCAGACAGATCTGAGCTAGGCCTCGGTGGCAGCCTCCAAAGTTCTGACAACAAACTGCTTTGTCTCGGCCTCCACGCTCTCCCCAGATCTTTCCTTCTGACCCGTGGGACCGGCCTGGAATGCCCCCAAACTCTGTCCTCAGGGGGAAGCCTCCTCCCTGACCACTCTCTTTTCTGGAGAAGAAGAAGACCCAGGGAATTTCCTGGAGATCTCCCAGACAGATAAACTCCCGACAAGGCCACAAACAAGATAGTCAGACAAAACAACAAAGAGCCAGCCCAGAGCCTGGTCAGGGAGAGATCTCAGGTGGCCATTCCCAGAGGACGATGCGACTCAGAAAGCCTGAACAGCACTAATCAAACACGGCTGATTTTCATCTGGGCTGTAATTAACTTCAACCAAGTGAGCAGCCAGCTGGCCGCCTTTGGGCAGGACTTGCCTGGCAGTCTGATGGGTCTCTTAAAATGGCTCAGGCCTCCTGAAGGAAGGGAGAGAGAGGAGGATGGAGAAATGAGTCCACTGACTTCTCCACTAATGAAAAGGAGTGGGATGGCCCCTTCACAGACACAGGCTCCCAAAATTCTAGAGTGAGGAGCCTTAGAGCAGAGAACATCGGAGCTGGGAGGGAACTTAGAACACAGAATGTCAGAGCTGGGAGGAGCCTTAGAACAGGGGATGTCAGAGCTG
>NW_020943070.1:6617567-6631485 GCF_900497805.2 Vombatus ursinus | reverse complement strand
TCAGAGCTGGGAGGAGCCTTAGAACAGGGGATGTCAGAGCTGGGAGGAGCCTTAGAACACAGAATGTCAGAGCTGGGAGGAGCCTTAGAATACAGAATATCAGAGCTGGAAATAAGCTGATAACACAGAAGTGCTGATAGATTTGAGGGAGCCAGAACAAAGACAATGAAAGAAACCCTCTGAAATCAATATAAACCTCTTCTCTTCCTTTTTTTTCTTCCAAAGTTGGATGTCTTTTAAAAAAGTTTGTTACCGTGTAGTTTTCTGACTCCTGGTGAATTTTGGGAGTCAGGCAACAACCGTGATTGAGGTTTCTTTTTTCATTCTTGCCTGACCTTGTTTCTTGTCACCAGCCTACTTTTCCCCAACACTGTGTGACCTTGGGTCAGTCACATGGCCTCCCTAGATCTTAGTCTTCTTACCTGTGAAATGAAGCCATTGGACCCAATAATGTCTGAGGTCCTTTCCAGCTCTCTATCTATGGGTGTTATGGTGAACAGGGACAAACCACCACAGAATTGGCAAAGAAAAGGAAAGAAAGCAAGGCTGAGCATGATCACTAACATCTCCATCGTGCTTCACAGGCACAAACATTTCACATCCATTCTCTCATTTCCTATTAATAGCTTACATCTCTATACCTCTTTAAGGTCTGCAATGATGACGTGCATCTCCTGCAATGGTGCTTTGAGGTTGGTAGTAAAGGGATTATTATCCTCATTCACGGATAATAAAACCAAGGCTTTATCAGTTGAAATGATTTCCTTGAAGTAGAGGTTCTTAACCTGGAAACCACAGAACCACCTCCACCACCACCATCATGGGTCTCTAAATAGATTTCAAGGGTTCTGTGAACTCAGATGGGAGAAAAATAGACATCTTTATTTTCACTAATTTCTAACTAAAATTTAACCTTTCCTTTGATCATTTAAAAACATTATCCTAAGAAGGGGTACAGGTCACAAACAAGGTGAATAACATTTGGCTCAAGGTCGCATGGATTGCAAGTGGTTAAGGTACATCTTTGGGCCTTTTAACTTCAAGGGCAGTATTTGATTCATTTGGGAAAAAAAGGAAGGAAAGAAGGAAAAGGAAGGGAGGGAGGGAAAGAAAGAGGGAAGGAAGGAAACAGTGGACAGTTTCACTCTAATTCAACAACTATTCAGATTCTACAGCCCCTATACCTGAGACCAGATAGAAATCCTTTCTTTTTAGCCTGAATGGACATTAGGTAGCGTGTCTGGATCACACAGAGTTAGTGGGACAGCATTGGGACCAGAATCTACGCCTCCTCGTTCCTTCACCAGGGCTCCCTCCTCCCTCATGAGTTCGGATTCCAACTCTGGCATTCACCTTAGACCTCTGCTACATGACCTTGGGCAATAGGCTTTCCCCTCTGGACCTCAGTTTCTTCATCCATTAAGTGAGCGAGTTGAGTTAATTGGCCATTAAGGACTCTTTCAGCTCTAGTTTTGTGATCCTCCAGACAAGGACACAGACTCCAGAGGGTGAAGTGATTTGCCCAAAGACACAGCTAGGAAGTAGAGGTTGGCTTCACACCAAATCATTTGACTCCAAGTTCAATACTTTTGCCATTAGGCCACCAATTCCCCATTTCAGGAGGCCATATTCAGGAGGGCAGCTTAGTATAGAAGAAAGAGTCCTGACTCCCTGATCAATTATTGAGGGATTTGGGTGCAGGTGACTTACCCTTTCAGAGTTTCCTTTTTCCCATCTGTGAAATGAAGACATTGGACTAGATGATCCCAAAGACCATTTCCATCTCTTACATTCTATGTTTCTATGCAATGACTTAACGTTTCTAAAATGCTCCAATGCTTTTAAAGCACTTCAAATTCCTAATAGCTCACATTTAGATAATCCCTTAAGGTTTACAAAGTACTTTCCTCACAACAAGTAGGCAGCAAAATTATTTTTGTCCCTGTTTTATGGATGAAGAAACTGTGGCTCAGAGAAACTATGACTCTCCCAAGGTCGCATAGCTAATGAGTGTCAGGCAATATTTGAACCCAAGTCTTATAATTGAAAACTGGTTTTTCTTATCACTCATACATATCTACCTTCCAATGACTCATTTAATCTTCAGAACACCACAAAGTATGTAGTGCAAATATTATCACTCCTTTACAAATGAAGAAACTGAGGCAGAAGTAGTTGAGTGGCTTGTTTCAGGTCACATAACTAGTAAATGCCCCCAGACCCTAGTGTAATTGTAGTTGGGGCAGCTAGGTGACAAAGTGGATAAGTATTGGGCCTGGAGTCAAGAAGCCATGAGTTCAAATTTGGCCTCAGACACTTACTAGCTGTGTGACCCTGGGCAAGTCACTTAACCTCTATTTGCCTCAGTTTCCTCATCTGTGAAATGAAGATAATAATAGTACCTATCTCTCAAGTTTGTTGCGATGATCAAACGAGATATTTGAAAGTGCTTAGCACAATGTTTGGCACATAATATGCACCAAATAAATGTTAGCTGTTATTATTAGTGAGGTAGTGAGGTGGCACAGTGGATAAAGTGCTGTGCCTAAAGTCAGGAAGATTCATCTTCCTGAGTTCAAATCTAGCCTCAGACATTTGTTAGCTATGGGACCCTGGGCAAGTCACTTCACCCTGTTTGCCTCAGTTCCTCGTCTGTAAAATGAGCTGGAGAAGCAAAGACAAACCACTCCAGTATCTTTGCCAAGAAAACCCCAAATGGAGTCACAAAGAGTCAGGTATGACTGAAATGACTGAACAACAAAAATTATTGTTGTTATTTATTATGATTATTATTACTGAGTGCTAAAACTCAGATGGAAAGAGGAAGTAAACATTTATGGAGCATTTTCTGTGTTCTAGGCACTGTACTTTACTGATTTGGTTTAAGAACACTCAGGATACCCAAATGATTTCCCCATCTTGGGGACGAAAAGGAAGATTAGTGCAGAGAGAGAGAGAGAGAGAGAGAACACTGCTACAGAGAGATAGAATAATGGTAAACAATGAGAAGGAAGAGGTACCCAACTCTTATTTGTTTTGCCTTTCTTTGCCAGGGACTAAAAAGAACAGAAGCAAAATGGAATTGACACCCAAGAGAAGTGAGAGATAGAAAAAGAACAACTCATTGCCTTTGATGAGTTCAAGGCATGAGGTCCAGATGAACTGCATTATCCAATACTGAAAAGTCAGTCAACTTAGAAAGATTAAAGAGGTCAGGAGAGGCACAGAAGCATCAGAGAAGGGCAAATAGTAACCTGATTTTCAAAAGGGCTAATGGAGTCTATAAAATGAACTACAAACCAGTCTGTACCTCAGTTTCCTCCTTTATTAAATGAGGTCAGAAGAATAGATGATTTCTAAGCTTCCTTTCCACTTTAAGTTCTCTAATCGCCACTCCTGACATTGTAAATTCAATGGAACCCAGAACCACAAAATTAAAGGATTGGAAAGGAGCTCAGGGGTCATCCAATTGAACTCACTAGCCAAAAAAGGAATTTTCTAAGGCATCCCAAGTAGCTGTCCAGGCTTTGTTTGAGGACACATCCCTATCCCCAGAGATGGCAAGCCACTATTTCATAAGGAAAGCCATCCCACCTTTGGCTGCCATAATTGTTCAGAGGCCTTTCCTTCCAATGCTTTGAAATCCACTTATCAACAACCTTCCTCCATTTCTTCTGGGATCAAGTAGAACAAGTCTACTGTTTCCTTTATCAGACAACCTTTCAAATATTCAAGGACAGATACTGTGTTTTCCCTCAAGTCTTCTGTCCACCAGCCTACTAATCAACAGTTCTTTCAACTCTTCCTCATATTGAATCATCTCCAATCCCTTCGTTGTTCTGGTTGCCATCCTCTGGATGCTCACAACCTCATCAATATCCTCCCTAAAATATGATGCCCAGAAAAGAACACAGCACCACACATGTAATCTGACCAGGTAAAATGTATCCCCTTGGTCCTCAATGCAGCCTCATATTAAATTACCTTTCCTGGTTCCCATAACACTCATGACTCATCTTGAACTCCAAGTCCACTAAGCCCACCAGATCTTTTTCAGACAAGTTACTGTCTAGCCATAACTACTCCATGGCAAAGTTGGGAAATTGATTTCTTGAATCCAAGTATAAGATGTTAATTTTTTTTACTAGGGACTTATGTGGGGAATCTCCCTCCATTATTGTGTAGCAACAATGCACCTATAACTTATAGTTTAAGAGAGTGAGAAAGTAAGAGGTTAAGTGGTTTGTCTGTGGTCACTACATATATCTAGGATGGCTCAGAGGCAGAACTCTGTTCTTGATGTCATCCTTTGGATTCAGCTTGATAGTCACTCTAATCTGTTATCGGTACATTGGACAGCTCTCTCAGTTTTATGTCATCTGCTAATTTGATGAGCATGACATCTATGCCTTTCTCTGAGTCATTAATTAAATTATTAGACAGCACAGGGCTAAGTACACATCCTAGGGTGTACTTCTGCATACAGGGGAAGTGACTTATCCAAGGTCACACAAGAAGTTCCTGGAAGAGTTCAGACTCAAGCTCAGGGCTCCTGATTATGACTTGAGAGCTGTCTCCACTGCACCATCCAGTTTTATAACTTTATGACCTGTACTTTCCCAGTTTTCCAAGAGCTTCAAAGAACCTTGAGATCATTATCTGATTATCTCTCACAACATTTCTCCAGGGACAGAGATTATTGCTTTGTTTTTTACATGTGGAAAATATGAGCCAGCAAACGGGAGTGGCCAAGGAGAAAGTTCTCCCACTCACTGGTGGGCCATCTCCAGTTGTCCTGATCTATATTGGCCACTGGACTCAGATGGCTCCAGAGGGAAAAGTGAGGCTGGTGACTTTGCACAGCCCTGCCTCACTTAAATCCAATTCACTTGCAAATCAAGGCATCACCTCCCTGACATCATGGTCTTCTTTGAGAACAAAGGACAAGCCACAACCACAATCTCCCACTTACTCAACAGAGAGTATGTTCCAAAGAAGGAAAAAAAGAGAGAGGACATTTGTAATCAATGGATAAAGTACTTTATCCATCATCTCATAGGACTGTGGAAAGAGCTAGAGTTGAGGATCTGAGTTTAAATCTCACCTCTGACACTTATTAACTGTATGACCTTGGATAAGTCACTTAACTTGATCTCACCTTCCTCCTCTGGAAGATGAGAAGCTTGGACTAGATGGCCACCAAGGTCCCCTGCAGCTCCATGACTATGATCCTACAGCCTTGTGAATAATGTATTATATTACCATCTTCATTTTACAAAAGAGGAAACTGAGGTTTAGAGAGATGAGCAGACTAACCCACAATTATGCGGTTAAAAAGTGTCAGAAGCTCCAACTCTGGGGATTCAAGATGCAGCAATTCTTTCTACTATACCACATTGAAGCTCTGAGGAAGGAGAAAAGAGATGCAAGGGGGGAGGGGAGGGGAGAGAGACAGATGCATAGACAGAGAGACAGAGACAGAGAGAAACAGAGACAGAGAAAAAGATAGAGACAGAAACAGAGAGAGAAAGAGAGAGAGAGAGAGAGAGAGAGGCTCAAAAAGGAAAGAAGAAAGAGGTTCCCACCCCAGAAAAGGGAGTCTTTCTCAGGCTGACATCTGTTCAAATCTGAGAGTTAATTAACGTATTTGGATGTTTTATTTTCCATCGTACTTAAGAATTACAACCGAACCCAAAGTGTGAGATAACACTGATTCATCATAAAGGAGGATTCCATTATCCTACAGACTCACAGGCTGGGAAAAAACACATGTTTCAGTGGCACATTTGGCAGAACAGGTGTCGCCCCCCACCCCCACCCCCAATCTTCCAGTCCAGCCACTGAAGAGTACACAGCACCATTTGTTCACATCTCTGAAGTAAGTGTGTCTGTTTATGACAGAGAGATGGAGAGAAAGGGAGAGACAAAGACAGACATAAGGACAAACAAGAAGAAATGCAGAGAGAAAGACAGAGAGAGAGAGGAGAGGTATGCTCATGTGGAAAAACATGAATGGGGGGGAGGTCTATGCACACATGCACATGTGAAAGTATCTGTATGTGTCTATGTGTGCCTGTATCTGCACATATTAATCAGAGCGGGGTTTGTTTTCACTGTTCTTTGTTTACCCAAACTTGCCTAGTGCCTGGCACATTGTAGTACTTAATACATGCATGTTGGTTTCTGTATGTGTCTTTTGTGTGTAGATGCTTTGTGGAGGATACATACATGAGCTCCCACGTATAAATGTTGATTCTTGAAGGGATGGGTAGACTGTGACTAGGAGATATGTAAGTGTATCTGCGGGTGCCTCCTGTATGTCCAGGTAGGCTCTACGGCAAAGGCAGCAATGGGTGAAGATGGATATTATGACTGCCTACTGGTGAGGCAAAGGAGCTCCACCACCCACCCCCACCCTCAATCACCAATCCTAGATGAGAGCTTGGGCTTAGATTGCATTTCCCCTAGGACATGAGGCCCAGAAGCTTAAATTCCCACTGCCAAGTTAGAGGTGTACCTCATTATTGACGTATTGTCTCTCCACCCCCCATTAGACTGTGAGCTCTTCAAAGGCATGGCTGTTTCCCAGACCAAATATTCATCCCTGATTATTCTTCCCTACTGGAATGTAAGCTCCGTGGGGAGATGGAAGGGCTTGCTTTTTATATCAGTATTCTCAGAGCTTAACACAGCACCAGACGAACAGGAGGTGCTTAATAAATGCTTGTTGATTGATCTGTAACCTCCTAGACCAAACCTCCTTCCCTGGCCACCATGCCCCTATATGTCCTGTGCTCCCTTATTAAAATGTAAATTCCCAGGGGTGAGAACTGTCTTGTGTTTTGTATTCATATCTCCAGTGCTTAGCAGAGTGCCAGACACACAGTAAATGCTTAATAAATGCTTTTTTTGATTTATTGATATTAAACTGGGATGGATTTTTTTAAATATCTCTGTAAGATGCAAGCTCCCTGAGAACAGGAATTTTCTCATTTCTGACTTAATAACAACAGCTTACATATTCTTTGTGCTTAATAAATGCTTGTGTAAACATGACTAATGTGGAAATGGGCTTTATGTGATTACACATGTACAACCTATATCAGATTGCTTGGGAGGGAGGGAGAAAAATTTGGAACTCAAAATCTTTCAAAAAATGAATGTGAAAATTGTCTTTACATTTAATTAGAAAAAATAAAATAGTTTTAAATTAAAAAATAAGTGCTTGTGTAATCCAAGTGAATGGAAGTTCACAATTTCAAAAATAGCAGGGCCTTTTTCAATAAGCCCTCCACCTCCACCCAAATGCAGAAATGTGTTCCAACAAGACAGAGGTATCAAGGCATGGTTAAAAGAGGACCACAACTTCTGATCAAAGAATCCCAGAGCTAGAAGGGACCTCAGAGTCACTTTTACAGAAGAGTAAACTGAAGCCTAGAGAAATTAAGTGACTTTCAGAAGGTCATACAGGAATGAACAGAAATATGAGTTCCAGTCCCATCTCAGAGGCTGACCAGCTGTGTAACTTTATGCTAATCATGTCACCTCTCTGAGCCTCACTTTCTTGATATGTAAAATGAGGCAAGTAACTGGAGCACCTTCCTCACAGAGTTGCCATGAGGTTCCAATGAGATAATGCCAGTAAAGTACTTAGAAAACTTTTTTAAAAGCTCTGGAAGTGGTAACTAATCAATCAGTCAATAAACATTCATGAAGCACCTACTATGTGTCAGGCACTCTGCTGAGTGCTGGAGATACAGAGAAAGGCAAAAGACAGTCCCTGTTCTGGAGGAACTCACAGTCCAGTGGGGGAGATTGCCTGCAAGAAAACACGTACACCCAAGCTACAGGCAGGGCAAGTGGGAGATAAGGAATAGAGCAAAGGCAGGAGAATTAAGGCTATCTATCACCTGTGTGCCTTAGTGCAGAGGTCCTTAACTGAGGATCCACAGACACCCCCCCCCAATCTGGGCTGGATTTCAGAGGGGGTTGCTAAATTGAACCTGACAAAATGCATCTCTATTTTCCCTAATTTTCACTTTCATTTGTAATCCGATGTATTTTACTTAATACATTGAAAAATACGATTCTGAAGAGGAATCCCTAGGCTTCCCCAGACTGCAGAAAGGGTCCAGGATACAAAAAAGGTTAAGAATCCCTCTCCACGTAAAGGATGGAGAGCTGGCCTTGGGGTAGGAAGACCTGGTTTCGAGGCCGCCCTGGAGCACATACTGACTGGACACTTGGCTTCTCAGGGCCCCAGACACCTAAGGCAATCTCATTTCAAGAGAGGGAGCTTCCATACTAAGATTTCCTTAGACCAGTGGATCATGGGTTCTAAACCAAAATTTAAGATGAAATGAAGGGTACCGAATAAGGCAGAAATCATACTCCTCCAGGCATTCTCTCCTCCAGACTAAGCAACCAGACTTCCTCCAACTGATCCCTGAGGAACACAGGTCATCTCTGATCACCCCACCATCCCACTACCCTCCTCTGGAAACTTTCCTGACTGTCAACATCCTTCTTAAAATCTGTTGCCCTGAACTGAAGACAAGTACTCCAGCTGAGGTCCAACCTTGGTTAAGGACAGGAGCATTGTCCTTTTCTTTACTATGGACTCTAAGCTTTAAACTCTTGAAGCCTGGCCATTCCCAAAGAACTCCCATCCCTTCACCTCCTTCCCTTTGTCATTCTTAGCTATTCAAAGGCCTTTGGTCTGAGGTTCAGGCAACAGCACCATCTAGTGTCTGTTTCCTTCCTATGGTTCAGCCAGAATGAAAGAATGAATGAAAAGCATGTAATAAGTACCTACTGTGTGCCAGGCACTTAGCATCGGTTAAGGGCTTCAAGAAGCAGCCTTCTCAGGCTGAATTAATTAGTAGATACTTGGAGCTGAAGAGGACCATAAAGATAATGTACCCCAAAGGCAAAAAGCTACCTTGACAACACTCTGCTTCCCCCACCCTCTGCCTAATAAATTCCTATCAATCTTTTAGCCCAGCTCAAAATCATCATAGGGTCATCAGTCCTAAATCAGGGTCATCTAGTCCAGCAGGTGCCTGACCAAAAATCCCAACAAGTGATCATCCAGCTTCAATGTGAAGACCTCTAGTGATGCAGAACTCACTCCTTAGGGCTGGATTTGGAGTTAGAGAATTAGTATTGTTCTGCCACTTTCAATCTCTGTGACCTTGGGCAAGTCGGTTAACCTAATTAGGTTAGAGGAATCAAGAAAGATTTCCCATAACTATGTGCCTCAATCAGTTTCCTCATCTATAACATGAGGGCATCTGCTGAGAAGACCTCCACTGTCCCTCCCAAGTCTAAATCTATGACTGGGAATAACTAATTGTTAAGGAGTCTTTCCTTACATCAACCTCAAATCTATCTCTCTAGAATTTCCACCCAATTATCACAAGTCTATTCCCTTCTAATCTCTCCCCTCTTCAATTCACCTTCTCACCTCCATACTTTTGCACAGCCAGTTCCCAGCCCTGCCCCATACCTAGAATGCCCTCCCTCCTTATCTCTGCCTCATATAATCCTTTTCTTCCTTCAAGGTTTAACTCAGATGCCACCTCCTATTTCATAGTTCATAGTATTTAGAGTTGAAGGGACTTTCTAGCCCAACTCCCTTTGTTTACAGATGAGGAAACTGAGGCCCTGTAGCTACAGAAAAGTCTTTCTTAATTTGCTAAACCCAAATCACTCCGGTTCTCATTGATCTGCCAACAATAGGACTCAGCCCAAGTCTCATTTGGTCATTATTTGGTCTGATGGTTCAGGGTGATGTAAATAGCAATTGTTTCTGTTCTGGCCGGAAGCGCTAAGGGTCTTCCTCTCCCAGACTGATTTTTTTTTCACTAGGTAAAAAAGAGGCCATTCTTTGCCTCATTTTTTACCTAGCCTTAATCACTGAATGGGTGTTGCCTCAGACAAACTGAGTCCTGGGAAAGACCTCAGCTTAAAAGTGCCAAGATCTCCCACTGTATCTGGAGTCATCTCCAGTTGTCCTGATCTATATCTTGCCAATGGAGCCAGATGGCTCTGGAGGAGAAAGTGAGGCTGGTGACTGTGCACAGCCCTGCCTCACTTAAATCCAATTCACTTGCAAGTCATGGCATCACTTTGCAATGTCATGGTCTTCTTCAAGAATGAAGGACAAACAACAATAACAAATTTACTAATCAGTTTACATACTATAGCCCCCATTAGAATATAAAGTCCTTGAGATATAAATGATTGTATCATTTTTGTCTTTTTTTGGAGCATCTAGGGCCTGGTCCTTCCCTCCCCCCATCTGTGACTTTTTTTTAATATGGGGGACTCTCAGTAAGGAAACCCCACACCTGCCCTGTAATTTATAGTTCTGGAGTTAGTTCCCTGAGGCACTAAAAGGGTAAGTGGTTTGCATAGGGTCACATAACTAGTATAAGTCCAAAACAAAACTTGAACACAGGATTTCTTGACTGTAAGACCAGCTCTCAGTCCAAGTTTCAAATAGCTTTTTGCCTGGCACACAGCAAGCACTTAATAAATGCTCATTGTCTGGTTGACAGCAGCATTAGGTGAGGCAATGTCATGGAGTCGTAAGATTCAGCACTGCAATGATATCATCTAGTCTGACTCCCTCTAGGTAAGGAAACTGCGGTGCAGAATGAGGACGTTCATCAGGTACCAGACGTTAGCATGGGGTTGTGAAGGCAAAAACGTGGTCTCTGCCTTTGTGGAACATTCTGGTGAGGGGAAGGGAGGAGACAGCAACATGCATATAGCTATGTACATACAAGATACATACTCAGTGGATGGAAGATAATCTCCAAGGGAAGGCACTGGGTGGGGATGGTCAGGGAGTAGAGGAAGACCTCCTATAGAAGGTAGGATCTTAAGTGGGTCTTGACTGAAACCAAGGAAGCTTGGAGGCAGAGGCCAGAGAAGGGGCACACTCCAGGCATGGAGACGGGAGATAAGGGTCACCTTAGAGGAACAACAAGTTGACTTATGTAACTGGATCACAGAATGAATGAGGTGGGGGAGGGGGGGAATAAAGAGTAGGAAGGATAGAAAAGTATGAAGGGGTCAGACTATGAAAAGATGTAAATGCCAAACAGTACTTTCGGTATTCAGGAGGTATTTGGGAGCCATTGAAACTTATTGAATAGTTGGGTGACCTACATGTTAGGAAAATCACTTTAGCAGCTGAGTGGAGAATGAATTGGAGTGAAGGAGAGGTTTGAAACAAGGAGCCAACCACGAGCCCATTACAGGAATCTGGGTGTGAGATGATTGAAGACGGGTGCCAGGGTGGTAGCTGTGTCTCTGAAAAAAGGTGAGGAGGGTAGGGGCAGCTAGGTGGTGAAGTGGATAGAGCACCAGGTTCAAATCTGGCCTCAGACACTTGACACTAGCTGAGTGACCCTGGGCAAGTCACTTAACTCAGATTGCCTCACCCAAAAAAAAAAGAGAAAGAGGAGGAGGGATGTAGAAATGACAAGATTTAGCCCAGTTCCTGGTGCATAGTAGGAGCTTATTGACTGACTGATATGGCAACAGATCGACTAAGTGGGATGAATGGACATAAGAAGCCAAGGAATGATTTCCCAAAGGTCACACAGATAGTATAAGTATCAGCGCTGAGATTTGAACCCAGACCTCTGACTCCAAACCCAGCATTCTTTCCAAGATATCAAATTGTAGACAGAAAGAAGCCTGGGCAAGCTCGTGGGGACTAAGGCAGGGAGACAGGGGGCAGCGAAAGAGAATGGCTACATCTAAAGATGGCAGAGAAGCCATTTACTACCACTTGGACCCTTGGCTCTTCGAAGTCTTCCCAGAAAGAGACACAGTGCTTAGCTTCAGTCTAAAAGTCCCCCGCTCATCTTGGAAAGCAATCGATACTTGCAAGGGAGAATCAATAGCATTGTAGAGACCTATCTATCAGTGTATTTATATAACACCTATCACTATAGAACTGAGATGCTCCATCAAACCTGGCAACCTGCGGGGCTTCTTCCTGGGCTCCTGATTCACTTCCTGAGAGTTATGGGTGTCTGCTGTCTCCACCTGATAACGCCCTGGAGTTACAGGGCCATTTAAAAACAAATTGGGTCATTTTTCTCCTTGCCCCTCACTCAGATGATAGCTTGTGCTGACCATAGAGCTATTAAAGGGATACTGCCTTGCGTCTGCCTCAGTTGGCAGGTGCTCTGCCTCCATCCATCGCCACTGAGGCCTACAAGACTGGCTGCCTAACTAGATATACATGGAAGCACTGAGAGCTTCCTAGTTTTTCCCAAAGCTTTCTCCATAACAACCTCATGAGGCTGGTGTTTCCAACAGCAGCACCTTCAGGCTTACAAAACACCTTCCTCAGAGTAACCTTGGGATTTAAGTGGGGTCCAAATGATTATTGTTCCCATTTAGCAGATGAAAAAAATGATAATCATATGATTGTCTCCGATGATAGAATGTAAGCTCCTTCAAGTCATGTTGTCTGTCTGTCCCTAGCTCCTAACACAGCACCTCGAACTCAGGCAATACTTACCAAAGGCTTGTTGGTTGAATAATTTGACATTCATATGATATTTCAAGGATTGCAAAGCACATTCCATCCCTTATCTCATCTAAGTAGCATAATAACCCAGTGAGGTAGGTGTTACATTACTGTCCCCATTTCACAGATGAGGCTCAAAGGGATTGAGGGACTTACCCAAGATGACATTGCTGAAGCAGGGGAGCAGGGTCTAGAACCCAGTTACCTTGACTCCAACCCCTGTGTTCCTGCCACTCCTGTCATCACTCCCTTTTAGACAAACTCTCTGCTGGCCGGGAATGTCTCACTTCTGTCTCTGGATCTGTAACACCCAACTCAGTTCCAGACACTGATAAGCACTTGATAAATGATTTTTTATTCATTAATATATACATACATTGCACAATACATTTCTGTGCTCCTAAACAGCAATCATCCTTCATACTTTGGTGGTTCCTAGGTCTTACTCATATAGTTGACCCCTCCCTAGATGCAGATGAAAACCCTTCCTGTGCCTTCTCACCCTGCACAATTCTGGCCCACACATCCTCCATCAAAGGCCTACTGAATGTCCAGGCAGCCATCATCCATGTCTTTTATCATTCGATGGGTGATCATCCAGTGGATAGTAAATACAACCTCCATTTAAAGGGAGCGCCCAGGACACCCATCTCATTCCTTTCCAGGCTGCACTCCAGACTCTCTACCATGCTTTCACCCTGCCCCTCTTTTCAACTTTTTTTTCATGTGTTGTCTTCCCCTGTCAGGACATAAGCTCCCATAGGAAAGGAACTATCTTTCTTTCTTTCTACTTATATTTACATTCGAGCACTTGGTACCATTCCTGGCACACAAGAATCATTTAATAAATGCCTCTTGGCTGACTGGCTGACTGACAATGGGTATCAGTGTTGCAATCAGGTTCTTCATCTGTTACCCCTTTCTCTTGCAACATGGCTGACCCCTTTCCTTTCCTCATTTTGCGCTTTCAGAATAACATCTCTTATTCTACTTGCACACCATCATTGGTAATAGACTGGAGCCTGCTTATACCCATGTACATTTCTCCCTTGCCCTTGGGCTAATGACAGTTTTGATACTTTGGAGACCATGATGGTTTGTATTTCACAGCAATATAATTATTTGTTGCATGGGGTGGAATGGAATGGAGTGGGAAGGAGTGGAATGGGACAAGATGGCATAGGATGGGATGGACTAGGATGGGATGGGATGGGATGGGATGGGAAAGGTTGGGATGGGATGGGATGGGATGGGATGGACTAGGATGGGATGGGATGGAATGGAAAAGGTTGGGATGGGATGGGATGGAATGGGATGGGATGGGATGGACTAGGATGGTATGGAATTGGATGGGAAGGGTTG
>NW_020943070.1:6612441-6617557 GCF_900497805.2 Vombatus ursinus | reverse complement strand
GGTTGGGATGGGATGGACTAGGATGGGATGGAATGGGATGGTTTGGGGTGGAATAGAATAGGATGGGATGGGATAGGATGGGATGGGAAGGGATGGAATGGGAAGGGTTGGGATGGGACAGAATAGGATGGGATGGGATGGAATGGGATGGGATAAGGCAAGATGGTACAGCACGAAATAGAATTGGCAAGTTAGATCTGCAAAGGGCACTGAGATTTTCATTGAACATATTTCCATTTTTACCACAATTGACATTTTCTCCAAAATACAAGGGTTTTTTTTTAGTTCCACAGTCCCAAACTTTCTCAACATTTTACATCTCCATTCTCAGTGGCAGCATTTTTGCTTTTTCATCAGTAGGTGACTAAATCTTGTCTAGCAGCTAAAACTAGGGACTCCTTGCCTTGATTTCCCAGGAGCTATGACTGGTTTGTCAGTCTACATTTCATCATCCAGTCCCTACTTTCCGCTAAAATCTCCTTCAGAGGCTCTCTCACTAACCACATACTTCATCACCTCCACTTCACATCTGAGACATTGGAATATTGCATGCTTTGACCCCATTTCCCCACTTTCTCATCTGGCAGGGGCTTGAGATCCTCAGCCCCAGATGATTCCAGCTGTCATCTGACCATTATGCCTCTCTCCTCTCAGTGCCTCACCCTGCCCACCTTGCAAGTGGGAATTTCCCATCAGAGACATTCACAGCATTCATTCACCTCAACCAACAGATGATTGACAAGTGATGACTATAGCCAGGATCCCATGCTGAGTGGAATCTGAGAGGGATATAAATTCAGAAGTATTGGAGTAGGATCGAAAGACCTCTAGAGTCAAGAGAAACTCAATTTGAGTCCTGACTCCAACAGTCACTTGCTGTGTGACCCTAAGCAGGTTATTAACCTCTCTAAACTTCATTTTCTTCATCTGTAAAATAGGGATGATTATACTTACATTACCCCCAAAAAAAGGTTGGAGGAAAGCACTTGGTAAACCATAAACCACCATAGAAATGAGAGTTACTATTGTAGAAAGTGGCCATGGTCTCCATCCTCAGGGAAATTACAGATATGGTAAGGATGATAAGCAAGTACACAAATAATTATAATTAAAAAACAGAATTTCTAGATGCATAAAAGTATAACCTTTAAGTCAGAGACTCATTAAGAATCCCAGAATGTTAGTGCTGGAATCGACCTCAGAGGCCATTAAATCCAATCTGTACCTGAAAGAGAATCCCTACTCTTAGAAACAAGACTACAAGGCCAGAATGCTGCCTACAAAGGTGGGCAGACGCGGTCACTATATTGGTTGTTCTTACTTAACTGTTTTTTCTTTGTTCTAAGAGAGGATTCATCTGGAGGGCAGAAAGGAGGGGGAGAAGTAAATTCAGAAATTACGATGATATGTTACAAATGATGCCCCTGGGCATAGTGGCAAAGACTTGGCGACTAAGAAGGTGCCCATCAACCAGGGGATGGCAAAACAAACTAAGGTGTATGAATGGAATGGGATACTATCATAAGAAATTACAGAGGGGACCAGTTCAGAGACACTTGGAAAGACATGCCAAGTGAGCAGAACCAGGAGAACAATTTCTACGATAATAACAGCATTATAGGGACAAACAACTTTGAAAGATTGAAGAACTCTGAGCAATGTAATGACCTTCTCTGATTTTGGAGGGCTGATTCTGGGGACTCCCTGGGGACTCAGTGATAAACATGCTACCCACGTCCTGGCAGAAAAGTCATGGCTTTGAGACCTAGAATGAGACATACGATTTTGGAATGGACAATGGGGGGTGTTGCTTTGCTTGACTATATGTATTTATTGTAAGCATTTGGGTCTTTTTGGTGGGAGAAAGAGAAAATGAATGCTTGTTAAGTAGAAAATAAAAACGTTTAAAACAAAAGGTATCTCTAATATTTTTAAAAAGAACCCCCCCTACAAACTCCCTAATAAATAATCATCTAACCTTTGCTTCAAGACCTCTACTGAGGGCAAACATGCTACCTCCCTGTGGAGTGGCTTCTTCCATTATGGGACAGCTCTCATTGTTAGGAAGCTTCTCTCTAAATCAATCAGAAATCTACCTTTCTGTAGCTTCCCCCCCTTCTGCTTCCAGCTCTACCCACTATGGCCAAGCAGAACGATCTAGTCCTGCTTCCATGCAATAGCCCTTCAAATACTTGACCTGTTTTCATGCCACATGCCCACCTCTCCTCCCCCTCCAAAGTCTTCTCTGAACTTTGTTGAGTCATTTCAGTCTTATCTGACTCTTCATGACACCATTTTGGGGTTTTCTTGGCAAAGACACTGCAGTGGTTTGCCATTTCCTTCTCCAGCTCATTTTATAGATGAGGAAACCGAGGTAAGCAGGGTTAAGTGACTTGCCCAGGGTCACACAGTTAATACATGTCTGCAGTTGGATTTTAACTCAGGAAGATATCTTCCTGGTTCCAAGCCCGGTGCTTTATCCACTGTGACACCTAGCACCACCCCAGTTCTTTCAAATGACCCACATGAGAGTTTATGGAACTTTACGATCTTGGTGATCCACCACATCATTTTTGTGACCTAAATACACCTTAGTGAATTGTTTCCCTCTCTTGATTCATACTGTCCCCTACTGGGGAAACTTGAAGAAATGTGCCCACCACAAGAATAAGATTTATAAGGAGGAGGAAATTTGTCTTCAATGAAAAAAAACAGAATGGACCCTAAAATAGCACCCAGGGAGGCCAGTAGAAACTGTGAAATGAGCAGTCAGCTTCCAAAATCCCCAGTCACTTACAGGCTTCCTTACAGGCAGGCAATTTGTCCTCTACTGGCCTCCCACAGGGTTGGATCTAGGTGGTGCCTCTTCAGGGCTCCTAGCAGGTGTCTTGAGTCATCTCAGTTCCTTCTACACTAAGAGAAGAAAAGCGTCATTGTTTTCAGTTCAGCAGGCAGGTACGTGACTCAGTAAACAGAGGACTGGACCTGGGATCAGGAAGGCCTGAGTTCCAATCCAACTTCAGACAGTTACTAGTGGTATGACCCTGGACAAATCACTGTCTGCCTCTGTTTCCTCATTTGTAAAATGGGGATAATAATAACATCTACCTCTTCACAGTTTGTGAAAGTAAAATGAAATAATATCTGTAAAGCACTTTTGAGCTTTATTTGACTATAGAATGTTAGCTGTTATTAGCTGTGATCAATCAGCCCCAGAGGTCAGAATTAGGAGCAGAGGGTGATATTGATCAACAGGCATTTGTTAAGTGCTTACTATATGTTAAGCACGAAGAAAGGCAAAAACAGTTCCTACCCTCAAGAAGCTTACATTCTAATGGAGGGGACTATATGTGTGTGTGTATGTGTGTGTGTGTGTGTGTGTGTGTGCATCTATAATGTACATTATATATGTCTATAATATATATTATATGTCTATAATATACATTAGATATAGATATAGATATAAACAAGATACTTTACAGGGAGATACAATTTCCTTAGAGGAGAAAGCATTAGCAGCCAAAGGGTCCCGGGAAAGAACTCCTAGAGAAGATGGCATTTGAGCTGAATTTTAAAGGAATCCAGAGACTCTATGAGGAAGAGGGGAAGAGCGAAAGCATTCCAGGCACAGGAAACAGCCAAAGCAAAGGCATACACAAGGCAGATGAAGTATCCTGTGGAAGGAACAGCCCTTGGGTCAAGATGGCTTCATGAGCTTGGAGAGGGGAGTGGGTGTTAAAAGAGCAGAATAACAACAATGGCTAGTCCTACATGTGCTCTAAGGCTGATTTTTTTTCTTTTTCTGACTAGGTGAAAAAGGCCACTTTTGGCCTCATTTCTTACCTAGCTTTAATCACTGAATGGGTGTTGCCTCACTCAAAGTGAGAACTCAAAAAGACCTCAGTTTAAAAAGGCCAAGGTCACTCACTGCATCTGAGGCCATCTCCAGTCATCCTGATCTATACCTTGCCACTGGACCCAGATGGCTCCAGAGGAGAGAGTGAGGCTGGTGACTTTACACAGCCCTCCCTCACTTCAATCCAATTTACTCACAAGTCGGGGCATCACCTTCCTGATGTCATGATCCTCTTCAAGAACAAAAAAGAGATGACAGCAACAACAAGATTGATATCTAAATTGATCCTTACAACAACCCTATAAAGTAGGTGCTTTTATTTCCATTTTACAGATGAAGAAACTGAGACAGAAAGAAATTAAGTAATTTTCTCAGAGTCACACAGCTAGGAAAAAGGAGTGAGTTCAGGTCTTACTGATTCCAAATCCAGACTCTGCCCACTGAGCCTCCTGAAGATTTTCTCTAAAGCTCAGCTCAAGTGTCTCTTCCTTGGAGATGCCTCTCCTGGTCTCTGCCCTACCCTCATGGACTTATGCCTTTCTTCCTCACCCTGGCAATTGCTTTGTACCTCTTTTGTGTGTATTCTATTTTCACTTTCCTATGGCCAGGTTGTTTTTCCCAACGTAATGTTAGTTCCTTGAGGGAAGGGTATTTAATTTTGTTTTTGTATCCTCCGTGCCTAGCACAGTGCTAAAGATACAGTAAGTACTTACATGCTTCTTGAGTAAATAAATGAATGAATGAATAGACTATGAGTTTGCCAGTCGCTTAATCTCTGTCTCTGGGCCACACTTGCCTCATCTGTAAAATGGGGTTAGCATTTTCCCTGCCTAAAGCAGGGAGGTGGATCACATGATCTGCTGAGATCCCTTCTAGTTCCAAACTTAGGGTTCTCTGTGTAAAATGGGGTGCTCAAGGATGACTAGTGTCCCAACATCACAAAGCACTGCTCCACTGAGCCTTCATCAACACTCAGGCATGATAATGGCCTGCTCTAATTAACCTCCCAGCTGGGGATGGTTTCCTGGTGCCTTGCCTAGATTCCCTCATTCAACATCTCCTAGGACTTTCTAACTTCCAGCTTGAATCCTAGGCAGAGTAATTGCCTGTGCAGCCTCTGAATCACCCATAAGGATCAGGCAGGGAGAAGAGAATGATCTCCAGCCGAACTCTGGACCCTGAATAATAATAGCTCTCATTTCCATAACTCCTCAAGCTTTAAAGAGTGCTTTCCTCACAACTGCAAGATAGGTAGGTAGA
>NW_020943070.1:6579913-6612431 GCF_900497805.2 Vombatus ursinus | reverse complement strand
GATAGATAGATAGATGGATGGATGGATAGGTAGATATATAGATAAATGGATGGATAGATAGATATATAGATAGACAGATATAGATAGATAGATAGATAGACAGACAGACAGTAGTCAGGCAGGACCTCTGACTCTAAATCTGGTACTCTTTCCACTACTCTAGATTGTCTCTCAATGAATGACCCCACATGTTGCAGTTAGAATCCCTCGCCACACACAGGCATCCATGGAGAAATGTCACCATCCTCTCTGAGTTAACATAACCCTGTCTTTGGGTCACACTATAATGGGGATCCAAAATCCTGAGTGACTGCAAAATATATAGAATCCATCCCTATCCATGTTTCTGTCTCTATCTCTCTGTCTCTCTGTCTCTCTGTCTGTCTCTCTTTCTATCTGTCTGTCTCTATCTTTCTTTGGCCTATACACATGCATTTGCACACACACACACACACACCCTCTTTGTTTTCCCTCTTCCAGACAAAGCCCAGACATATGATACTGTTATCCTGCTGTATCCCCTGCATGCTACAGTGACCACTTTCTGCCTGAGGACCCACTTCATTGATGCCCTTTGTCCAGTTTCATTTATCTGCACAAGAAAAAGACACAAAAACAAATTGCATATTGCTGCGCCCTATTCTTTAGGGCCTGTTTTTTAGAAAAGGGTCAGTGAATTGGTCTGTACCCCCGCTCCCACACTCAGGCAACCAAAGCCAGGTCTCATGCTGAATGTGGGTCTGGAGGTAAGTGTATGCACGTGTATGTGTGTACATGTATGACCGTGTATATGCATTTATATGGGTGTATGCTATTTTGTGGGAAAATTGGGTACATGTATGAATATTGTTTACATGTATATTATACATGGATGTGTATGTGTGCATTGTGTGTATGCACTGTGTATTGTATCATGCATATTTGTACATGTATATGTCAATAAATATGTGCTTGTGAGGGTGGGTATACATGCATGCGCAGTACATGGGTGTGTGCATGCCCTGCCTCTGCCATACACTGGGTGACTAGGAAGTCTCTTCATGTCTCTGTGCCTAGGGCCACTCCTACAGATGAGACATTTCACGTCAACACTGCCTAACAGGCACCAATCTGCATTGGAGGAGGGAGCTTCTTGACACCAATAAAATCACAGGTCCAAGACAAAATGAAAAAGTCTATGGGTGCGTGCACAGGCACGTGCTTATGTGTTTGCATGTTATGTGTGTATGTGTGAGTCAGCATGGCAGAGTGGATAGAAAGTCAGCCTTGATAGCCCTCTGTCAAGATATCCTGGGTTCATGCCTCTGACACAAACTAGCTGTGAGACCCTGGACAAGTCACTTTGCCTCTCACTGCCACAGGAATGCTCTAAGACTAAAGGTTAGAAAGGAGTTACTGAGGAGCATCAGTAGAGGCAGTTTCCAAACCGATAGTCCCCTCCACCCCCCACTGAAATCCCAGGTCCAGACCTCAGTCCAAAGTGAGTGCATGAGTATATGTGTTTCTTTGTGTGTACGCACATGTATATTTGTATTGCAGAAATGTGCTTGTCTCTGTGGATGGACAGCTTCACAGGTGTGTTACATGTGCGTGCCGTTACCCATGAGTGATTGGGCTGGGATCCAGTATGGATGCACATCTGCATGTGAGAGTATGTTTGTATGTCAGTATGTCAGCCAATCTCTCAAGCGTTTATTAACTGCCTAATGTGAGCCAAGCACTGTGCTATGCTCTGGGGATACAAATAATTAAAACAACACAGTCTCTGCCCTCAAGGAGCTTACATTCTAAGGAAGTGTTACAATTGTCCCCACTTCACAGGTGATGAAATTGAGGCAAACAGATGTTAAGTGTTTTACTAAGTGTCTGAGGTGGGATTTGAACTCAGGTCTTCTTGACTCCAGGTCCAACACAAGTCACCATGCTCGCTATCTCACATTCCCTGTTAAAGGGAGTTTCCACACCAAGACTTCCAAGAACGATTGAAGAAAAAACATAGGCAGGAAAAAAAAAATCGACATTTTGTTAAAAAGAATTTGTTTGGCCTGCTTTGTGGAAGTGAGACTCTCTTAAAGTTGGCTCCTGTCCTCCGACAACCCCTCCTTGGTGCTGTCCAATTCTATCCCTACCTCCCCCCAACACTCTGCAAACAATGGGTCAGAATAAAAAGAACTCTTTGCTCCAGGTTAGGACCCAAGCTCTGCTTACTCTCAACTTCAGCCCAGTCATTTCCCTCCTTGGACCCCAGATTCCTCCTCTCTAAAAAGAAGGAATTGCCTTGGAATGTTTCTACAATTCCTACTAGTGATGACGTTCTTTGACATTCCCTATTCTTCGGGTCTTTCCAGATCCCATGCCACATTCTAAAGCCCATCCTGAGCTTTGACAAGTTGTATTCTAAGATTCCTATCACATCTCACATTCTGTATTTTCATTTCTATATATTCACATTTCTATAGTTTCTTCCCAGCTCTGACAATCTGTATTCTAATCCATCCAGCTCTTGTTCTAAGGTAACTTCCAGCTGGTATCCTATGTTTTAAGTTCCCTCCCAGTTTTGGCATTCCATATTCTAGGGTCCCTCCCAGTTCTGACATTCCTTGTTCTAACCACAACCCACCCTACTCCCCCTACCCTGACATTCTGTATTCTAAGGACCATTCTGGCTTTGACATTCTCTGTTCTAGAGTCCCTCCCAGCTCTGACATTCCCTGTTCTTAGGCCCCTCCCAGCTTTGACATTCCAAGTTCTAGGATCCCTCCCAGTTCTGACATTCTCTACTCCAAGGCTCCTCCCACTTCTCACATTCTCTACTCCAAGGCTCCTCCCACTTCTCACATTCCATGTTCCAACATCCTTTCCAGCTCTCATGTTGTCAGTCCTGAGGCCTCTTTCAGTTTTCACACTATTTCTTCCCATAGCTCCCCCAGTTCTCACATTCTAAGAGCTATCATTCTTATTCTATATTCTTATGTCCCTCCCTGCACTGAGACTCCTGATTCTTCTCTGTTAAAAAAAAAAAGTCCCCAAAGTCTGAATTACAGAGTTTGAAAGTATAAAAAAAAAAAGACATTGCCCTCTCTGTGTGCTGCCCTGGGGGAAATGGTGAGCACTTGGAAGTATAAAGCAATGTATAAATGCTTCCTAATACCAGAGATTATTTGAGAAGGAAAGGCAGGGAGAAAGGCAAGGGCCGGGAAATGAAGGATTTTAAGACTACAAAGTATTTCATTCCCAGAGGACCTGAAAAAGAAGCTTAAAGTTCAACTCTCTTTGAAGACGATAATGAAAGCCTGGAGGGTGCTGGGAGCTGCTCTCAACCCACCTTCTCCAGAGGAAAAGACAGTGGGACAATGCCTTCCCTGGGGAAACTATCAGGAGTCACCCATGGCTGGTTGCTTGGCCTCTGCTCCAGTTCTCCAATTTAAAAAAGATTCCTCCATATGTGGCCTCTGGGTCAGCCTCCTGGCAGGGCTGGGGAATGGTTCCTTAGTCAGGGATTGAAAGGCTCTGATCACAGGGAGCTGTCCAGCACACTTTACATGCAGAAAGAGGGCTGCTCTGAGTTATAACTAGAAAGACAGGTAGCCAAAATAATAATAATAATAATAATAATAATAATTTAATCCCCCTTGGGACCTAGGGAAAGTTACAATTTTTTGTATTTTACTTCTCTTGTTACTCTATCTCAGAGGCCCCAGACATGCTTCATTTTCCTCCCCGGCCATTCTCTCCAAAGCTACCTTACTGCTGCATGGTTATTCTCCAGACCCACTTTGCACACACCTCCTTCCCAGTTATGGAATATTAGCCAAATCAAAGCCACCACTGCTACTGTAAAAGGTCTGTCTCTACTTACCAGCCCTGTAACTTTCCAAACCAAAACTCCTCTCCCTGGTCTCCAATTCCCCTTATGTATCATCACCACCAATAGAATTGTGGGATTCAAGATACAGGAGACATACATTTTTGGACATGGACAATGTTGGAATTTGTTTCGTTTGACTATGCATATTTATTATAAAGGTTTTCTCTTTTTTTCTTTTAAAATGGGAGAGGGTGGAAGGGAAAGAAAATAAATACTTATTAATTGAAAAATAAAATGATTTTTTAAAAATGAACACTCCTTGAAAGGAATCGATTTCACTTTCTTATCTGTAGCACTTAGAATAGTGCCTGGCACATAGTAAGTGCCTAAAAATACTTTTTCCATTCATGCATGTAGGGGAAAGAACTTGACTTGGAGTCAGAGGGCTACAAGATATTAGGTTTAGGGAAGATTGGTGGCTCAGTGGATAGAGCACCAAACCTCGAGGCAAGAGGACCTGAGTTCAAATCCGGCCTCAGACCAGACACTTGACACTTACTAGCTGTGTGGCCCTGGGCAAGTCACTTAACCCCAATTGCCTAAAAAAAAGATATTAGGTTTATACCTAGATTGAAGCTCAGAAGTCATCTAGTCATCTCATTTATTAGAGGACGAAACTGAGGTCCATGGGGATCATAAAGGAACAACAGCTAGCTGTTGGGTAAAGACTGTAGAGGGAAAGAGGGGAAATAATGTGTAATCGGCCTGAAAAGATAGGCTGGAGTGACACTGGGAGAGGGCTGAAATAGCAAACAAAGAATTTTATATTTTATCCCACAAGCAATAGAAATTTCTTAAGCAGAGAAGTAATGTGGCACTTTGGGACCATTTCGCTATGTTGTCAGCAAGGCTCTGACTATAGGGTGGATAAGAATTTCTGACCTCTCTTTGTAATAGGATACTGCCCCATTCAGTTCAAGGGTTTGGCATTTACCCAACTTTCTGGGATCTCATTTATCCCTTTTCCTTCTGTTAGGAGGAATTATCAATTAATATTATAGTATATATTATAATTTATAATATATACTATATATAATATAGCATAGTACATAGTATATGGAATGTATATTAATAATATTATTATAGGTTAATCATATTCTAGCTTTCCAAGTCACCTGCTATATGAGAATTCTCTGAAGCCCTTAGTTAGGGTCCCAGGCTGACAGATGTGAGTCACCCCAATGCCCACTAGGCTGACCTTTCCACAATGACAGCTGAGACAGGACAGCCCAGAGGTAAGCAGCTGGGGAAGATTGGTTTCAGGGCTGGCTGGAAGGCCTGACCACCTTCCGCTCACTTCCACTGCCTGATATCCCCATGAAGAACTCATTAGCCAAAGTAGAAGCTCACAAGAGGACCACAGCATTTTCCAGAAGACCATGCTAGTGTATGACAGCTGGGCAAGTTTCTCAAACTCATGTCTAGTTTGTTGACAGTGGCAGAGCCAGCATGAGGGCAGACTCAGGAGTAGGAGTCTTCTCTCTTTCTCCCACCCACTCTGGTATTCATCTCCTTCTCTTCTGACCACCCCTTCTCTTCCCCTCAGTCAACCAAGCCTATTTTCAGGGAAGGTCCTGTACTTGATCTCCCCCACCGACACACCCCCTTGCAGTGCTCCCTGTATTTAGAGCCTGAATTTTCTCTGTGCCATAAAAAGTTCTGTCTCCAAGAAATGCATTTCAGACCATAGAGTGGAGGAGAAATACAGAGGTTGGGTAATTCAAACCTTGGGTTAGCTCTTATTAGAACCTACTCATCTGCCTCCCTCCCAGGTCATAAGGATTAGAGCAAGAAGGAACCTTGAAGAACATCAAGTTCAAATCTCTTATTTTACATCAGAGGAAATTGAGGCTCAGAGAGGTGGTGTGTTTTGCAAGGTCACACAGCAGGCAAATACTTGAGTCAGGATTCAAACCCAGATCCTCTGCCTTCAAATCTGGCATCCTTTCCATTAAATGTTGGTTGATGGCAGACAGACTGTTGGGAGCATTCTTTGTAATGGAAATTACTGATCACCTCTGCTGCTGTTCATATTGTCCTCATTATGAACTGGGGAAGAGAATTGTATGCAGGGGTGAAAGAGAGGAGGAGAAAGGTGTTGGGATTTCTTTGGTTTCAGGAACTCCCAGGAATGAAAATCCCTCCACCAATGCAGATTACCACTTGCTCTTCCCCTTAGGATCATAGATTTAGAGCTTGAAGGGAAACTTTTGAGGTCACTGAATGCAACCTCCTCATATTAAAGATGAGAAAACTGAGGCAGACAGAGGTCAAGTGACTTGCCCGTGGTCACACAGCTAGTAAGCATTTGGGGCCAGATCTGAATCCAGGTCTTCCTGACTCTAAGCCCAATTCTCTATCTACCACAACTCATTGCCCCTCAATTTATAGAGTTGACTGGGGTCCTGCAAGTTTAAATGATTTTCTCAGGGTCATTGCATCAATATGTGTCAGACTCTGACCCTGGGGGTAGTTCTCTGTACACTACAACACATTACCTGTTAACATTATCACTATCATTGTTGTGTCTTAAAGAGAAAATGGGATCCTCCTTCTCTGATCCCTCAAGTGGATGATGACCATAGCCTTGTAGACCCCACCAAGCACTTTGTAGCTTTCTGAGGTAACTGGCATTTTCTTACATACATTGATACAAGACTTTAAGCTCCATGAAGGGACCATTTCTAATCCTTCTGTATCTCCCCACTACCAAGCAGCATCCGTTGAATGTCATTGGCCCTGTACAAGTCAGCCAGGCAAGAAACAGCTCAGGTGTGAGCCTCTACTCTTCATTCCCTCTTCATTCCCATCTGTGATCTATTGCTGAGCCCTGTTAATTACACCTTCCCAACATCTCTCCTACATCCCTTCTCTCTTCAGACACTGACGCCACCCTGGTTAAGGGGTGGAATAGCCTGCTTATTCTTGTTCCTGCCTCAACACTCCAATTTCCAGTCCTTCCTCAGTTGCCAAAGTGATCTTCCCCAAGTGCAGGGCTGACCCTGTTACCCCAAAATTCAATAAATTCCAATGACTCCCTGTCACCCCCAGGCTTCCAATGTCCTTCATAACCTGACTCCTTCCTACCTTTCCAGTCTTCCTCCTCCCCTTCACATACTCTTTGATCCAGTGACCCTAGCATCCTTGCTGTTCCTTACAGAAGACATTCAAGCCCCAGACAACTTGCACTTTTACTGACTGCCCCCCATGCCTGGAATGCTCTGCCCACCCCCCAACCTCCATCTCCTGGCTTCCTGGGATTCCTTCAAGTCGCAGCTAAAAATTCATCTTCTGCATGAAGCATTTATCCTCCTTGAGGTCAGGGACTGTCTTTTGCCTTCTTTTGTCACCTCAGCATTTAGCACAGTGTCTGGCATATAGCAGGTGCTTAATAAATGTTTATTGATTGATTGATCCCAGTCTCCCTTAATAAAAGCTTGTTGACTGACTGACTGAAATCAAATATCTAGCTAAAAATTTCTTTTAAGAAATAGGACCATCCTGTAAGTTTAAGCACAGAAAAAATCACAGTCATAGAATTTATAACTTGGAAGGGACACTAGAGTCCTAGTCAATCTTGGACAAAAATTCCCTCATTTCCCATCCTCACTGCCCACTCCCTCGTGTCTATCCACTTCAACCCTACTCCCCCCACCCACCCATGTCCCACTCCAGATCTGGCCACCTATTAGACTGTGCCCTCTCAAATGCCTGATCAATAATTAACAAACTTCCTTTTATCTTGCAACTCTTTGCTTCTCACTCCCTCCATATTCTGTCTTTGGGAAAGGCAAATTCTTCTTCCTCTTTTCCTTTCACACCCACAAATGTAACAATTAATGACTCTCTGATCTAGAGTCTACATGGTAGATGGGGGACCCAGATGGCAGGTGGGCTGGAGCAGGAGGAGCAGGGAGGGGTGTGGAGAAAGCCTTCTAAATCCATTAAGTTGATAGCACTCACATACGTAGACCTGAAAGAGAAGCACAAGAGTGATGGATGTAGTTGTCATATTTACGGTTTGTAGCCAAGTGATTAATGGGCTTCCCGGTTTATAACGTGATGCTCTTTTAACTCAGCTTCCTATGCCTGGACTGATTTATAGAGCCCAGCATTGCTGTTGCATTTCAATAGTATGACAGTGATAACGTTTTATCACCTTGGATGATCAATTAGTCTCCATCCTCCAATACTTCAATGGATCTGGGTTATTGTCACCAAGAGTGATCACTCCACTGGGGCAGATTGCAAGCCACTCCTGCTTCTGATCTTGTGCAATTCTCATCTGCTATCTTCTCTGCAAACCCTCCAGAAAGGACCCATCCAATGCATTTGAAGCCTTCCTCTGATTCTTTTAATATTTCGTGGTTATCAGGGCCACTTTCTGGTTGTCCTTCTGTTATCTCTCTCAAAATATGCCCAGCTCTTCTCCCTTTCTGATCATACAAATCAGGGAGTAATGTTTAATCCAATCCCATAAACACTTATTGAGTACCTACTATGTGCTAGGCATTGTGCTAAATACTGGGGATACAAATAATAAAAAGAAAGACAGCCTTTACCCTCAAGATGCTACAATCTAAAGGGGGAGATAACACACAAAAGGAGGCAGGAAAACAAGGGAGAAGAGAGAGGTGGGACACCAGAGGGTACCAGCACAAGGTATCTTGTTCCATGAAGCTGAAACCAGGCACAGCAGCAGGTGCAAAGTGGAGTGAACTGAGTCCAATCTCTTCCCTCTCTAAAGGAAGGTATTGGGAGGAGTTTTGTCATCTGCCCTCCGGCCCTCCAATGAGAGAGGAGAGGAGGCTGAAGGAGGGGGTGTCCTTCAGAGCTTGAGTTAGCAGTGCAGTGGTGAGTTTAGAAGTGATGAGCTCATCCTGAGAGGGATACCTTAGTCCATGGAGTCCCTGGGTAATGGGTTGTGTTCAGAATTTCACAGGAGAAAGAGAACAGACTGGATTACTTCTGTGCAATTTCAAAGCTCTTTTAATGACCCCAAACTTCTCTGTGAAGCAAAGGCTAATGTTTTTAGTCCTGCACATAGTAGGTAATCAATAAATAATTGCTGAGTTAAGTTAAAGTGAATTCATGTAACAACAAGAAGCATTTATTAGGCACTTATTATATGCCAGGCACTGTGCTAAGCACTGGAGTTACAAAAGAAGACAAACCCATAGTCCCTGCCCTTAAGGAGTTTACATTCTAATGATGGAGACAATATGTAAATAACTAGGTCAATACAAGATATATAAGGCAGTCTGAGATAGATGGGTCTGGTTCTACTTGTCCCCAGAGAGCAGAACCAGGACAAATGGGTGGAAGCTACGGGAAGGCTATCTTTGATTCAATATGAGAAAACCTTCATAACACCTAGAACAAGCTATCTTGTTCCCAGAGGGTCAATGCAAGATTCCTGGGGCCAATGAGGGAGTAATTGGTCACAAGTTACTACTGAGGCAATGGGAAAACTAGCTAACTTACTCTCTGTGGCTAAGGCAGGAAAGGGGGTCTGTCCAAGTGTACTCATTTGCCAGACTGTATAAGGGATATGGAAATGTAAAATAGGAGGCAATATGGTGTAGTGAAAAAATATCCTAGAGTTAAAAAACATAAATTTTAATCTGGCCTTGGAGTGTTATGAGTTTTGTGACCCTAGGCAAGTCATTTAATGTATCTGGACCACAGATTACCCCCTTTGTGAAATGAGGATAATAATAACACCTTCCTCACAAGGGATTATTGTAAGGGTCAAGAATGATAAAATTTTAAACCACTAAAAAAAAATCAGATATAATCAAAATGTTAGGTTATAGTATAGTGTACATTAATTTATCTTAAATGGCCAAAGGCACAGAAATAGAGGACTATCAATCATTTAATTAATCAACAAGATTTATTAAGTACCTATTGTATACTAGCCACTGGGGATTAAAAGACAAAAATTAAAAGAGCCTCTGCCCTCAAGGAGCCTACATTTATAATGGATTATATACAGCATAGAGAGAAACTATACAAAGGTATACAGTGTAGTTTTAAATGGTAGTGGGGTGCTAGGATCTGGGGAAACCAGGAAAGACTTTATGTAGAAGGATGCACTTGAGTTGTGATCAAAGAAACCAGAAATGCCATATGGTAGAGGTAAGGGAGAGAAATCCAAGCATGGGGGCCAGCCAGTGCAAAGGAAGTATCAGAGATGAAGCAAAAAAACAAGTGGGCCAGTGTAGCCAGACCAGAGAGGGTATCAAAGGTAGCAGCACATGAGAAGGAATAGAAAGATTGGGCAGAGCCAGGTTGTAAAGAGCTTTGAATGCCAAACTGAAAGGTTTACATAATATTCTAATAGGGAGCCCCTGGAGTTTGTTGAGTAAGGAGGGGACATGGTCACACCTGCACTTTATGGAAATCACTTTGGTAGTTGACTAAAGTGGAAAGAAGATTGAAGCAGAGAGACAAAATAAGAGAGTATTGTAATAGTGTAGATGAGAAGTGATGAGAGGGTGAGCTAACAGGAGGGTGGCTGGATGAGAGGAGACAATGGGATGGGTGCCATACTTGTTGCCGAGATAGAAAGGAAAAGGTTTGGAAACTCATAGATATTTGGGGCAAGGAAGAGTGAAGGATGACAGCATAGTTTTAAATCTGGGTGGCTGGAATGATGGTGATGCCATCAGCAGATATAAGCAAGTTTGGAAGAGTAGATTTGGGGGATAGTTTAAGTTATGTTTTGGACATATGAAGTTTAGATATCTATGAGATATGCAGCTTGAAATGTTCAATATGCAATTTGTGATACAGAACTAGAGCTGGGGGGTGTGGAGGCTAGGGTTGGACCTTGGATTTGCGTAGAGACGATGGTTAAACACATGAGAGCAATGAGGTCACCAACTGGGAGAGCTGAGGGAAAAAAAGAGAGGAGAGTCTTCGAGGCCACCCATTCTTGGGGGGCATGATTTGAGTAATGACCTAGCAAAGGAGCCTGAGAAGGAGTGATCAGAGCTGGAAGGAGAAGAGGACCCAGGAGAGAGAAAGGGCAATGAAGGCCGTCAGTGCAGATGGCTTTTCCACGAGTTTGAAGGAGAAAGGGAGGATAGACAAAATGAAAGCCAGCACAAGTGCTAATCTAATGAGGGTTTGTTTTGGCTTGTTTGTTTGTTTGATTTTAGAGTGAGGAGGCTTGTTTGTAAGCAGCAGGGAAGGAGCCAGTAGATAGGGAGAGATTGAAGATTAGTGAGCGGAGATGACAAAGGGGTCAGTCTGTTAGAGAAGACTTAAGGGGGTGGGAAGGAGGGTGCATGTCAACTTTGGATGGAGAATACTCCATACACCATCGGTAACTCAATGTGTTGGCTAATTTAATGAAACTATCTTTTTTTCACTTTTAATCTTTGTTACAAGGAATCATCAGTCACCAATTAGGGGAGGAGTTATTTTAAAATCAGCATTAGATAAAAATAAAAGATATTAATAAAAATAAGATTTTTTTAAAAAATTAAACAACATGGCTAGGAAAATGGGGTGTTCTGTTTAATTTCATGCTGTATAGTGGGTAGCTGCCAGGAGCAACTGACTGAAGAGATCCAATGGCCCAGGGGGACACCAATCTTGACTCTATCCAGCCCTCAGGTTATACTCCTTTCATTCTCGAAGCTTCAGCCCCAAGAATAATTTCCCAGAGTAGTTTGTTCTTGTTTTCTCATTCAGAGACCAAGTTCAGGTTAAAGATTAGAGCAGCTAAAAACAGAACAAGTTAACCAGCTAAGATTTTCCAAAGCTTCAGTGGCTTTCGTAAATACCAGTCTGTGCCCAACACTTCAAAACCTTCCTAAGCCTTTCACTCTCACTCTCTCTTGCCTTTCCCTTCTTCCTTCTGCCTTTTCCTTTCTTTTTCCTCTGAGTGTTTTTCTCCTCTCTCATTCTCTCTCCCTCTCGAGCAGGAAAAAAGCAGCACAGTCCTATAAAAATGTCAGAAACTCTAAAGCCCAGAACAAGCTGGGACTTGCAATGAATGCTGAGGATAACAAACAACAAAAAAAACCCTCACGTGGAAAAGGGATCAGGAGAGGGATCTGACTTGTTCTCCAGGATCCCTCCTAAGCCTAAGATTGAACTCTGGTGGAGTCAAGAGGAAGGAAGACCCAGGAAGAGACAGGGCTGCTGCTCAGGGTGAAGAAGATGATGATGATGATGGTGATGATGATTGGTGATGATGATGATGATGATGATGGTGATGATGATGGTGGTGGTGATGATGATGATAAACAAGAGAGAAAGCAAGAAGTATTCAAATCATTTTTTCTTGTTTTCTCCACCAAGGGGGATGATCTTCAGACAGGGAAAGATAGAACAAAAAATGACTGGCAGGGACTTAAAAACCAATGCAATAAAGAAGATGGTCAAGGTAAGGATTTGCCTTGCACATAAGGACTCAATAAGTGCTTATGGAGTTGTATACTAAAGGCCTGTCATTATCATCTATGTGTGACTCATGTTTCCATACAATGCCTAAGAGGGAAAAAATAATGGGAAGTGAGACACAGAGGGGAGACTTTCACCTACTAGTAGAAGACCATTTTCCTGATCATCCAACCCTCTCCCAAACTTCCCTATTTCTGTCAAGAGCACTGCCATCTTTCAGTCTCCTGGGTTCGCAACCTTGGAGTCATTCTCAATGCTTCTCTCTCCCCCCACCCCATATATCCAGTCGTAAGCCAGATCTTATGGGTTTTCTAGCTGCATTTCTCATGTATGTCCTCTGTTTCCATGCACGTGACCAAATAAAATGGTAAATGGTAAATGTAAATGGTAAAATGGTAAATGTTCTTAACCTCTGTGTCTGTGTGTGTGAGAGATGTACCCTTTGGCAGGCTCAATAAGCCTATGTACCCCTTCTTGAAATAATGTTTTTAAATGCATCAAATAAAATATATAAGATTATAAAGGAAATCAACTCTGTAAGAACAGAGTTATCAGTTTGTTTTAAGTTCTCAGACTCCAGGCTTAAGAACCCCTGGAAAGTAGTACCTGGAAAGCATAGGGAGAGTTGTAATTGAACTCAGGTCAAAACTTGCTAGGAAGCTGTGAGGTATAATATCAGGCATCCTCAAGTGAGGAAGGAATTTGGAGGAGCAGTGAGACCTTCCTGGTATCTTTAAAACCACAGCATACCTATGCACACCTACAAAAATCACACCTGATAGCAATAATGATTATACAATGCCTTCTTTCAGTCTTGCTGAGCTTGGGTAATAGGGCCCACAGAGCACATGACATCCAAACCTTCTGTCTCCTTGAGAATGACCCAAGGAGCCGTTCAGCGGGTACAACCTGAAAGGAAATATGCAGTCCAGAGGAAGCAAAAGCAGGTGGGGTCTGAAGGAATCTGTATCCTCTCATAGTAATCAATTCTTCAAGGACAGGTCAAAGAAACTAAAAGTAAACAAGCCTATCTGAGACACTGAAATCAATAAAATCATTTGACCTTGGCCAAGTCCTCTCTCTCTCTCTCTCTCTCTCTCTCTCTCTCTCTCTCTCTCTCTCTCTCTCTCTCTCTCTCTCCCCACCCCACCCCCTCTCTCCCCCACCTCCTCCCTCAGTTTCCTCCTCTCTAAAATGAAGAGATTGGACTAGGGGACTTCTAAGGCTCTTTCCAACAGCATATCTTGTGACATGATTGTAGAAAGTAGGGGATTACCATGTCTAAAGCACACTGGCACAAAACAGATTTTACTAAATGGCATCTGAAATCATCAATTCAATTTTTCCTTTTGTTAATTTAGTTGTAAATAGATTTATAGAATGATTCAGCCCTGAATGGAAGCATAGAGGTCAAGTAAAACCTCATCCTTGTATTACAGATAAAGAAAGAGAGGGACACCCAAGAGGGGAAGGGATTTAGCCATGGTTACTCAGGTCATAAGTGGCAAGACTAGGATTCTAATACAAGTCCTCTATAGAGCCAGGGAGTGTCTCTCTTTCCACCACACTGTACAGCCTCATTTCCAAACTGGAGCTCCCTTTGTAATGGTGAAAGGGAATTGAGAAAACCCTAGAGAAGATAGCATACAGAGGGTCAGGACTGGGTGCAAGACATTACAACATAGAATATCAGATCTAGGAGGAGCCTTAGAACAGACATTGTCAGATGATATCAATTCAGCCAAATGTATTTCCCAATTATCCTACATAGAAATCATTAATCTTATTACCTTTGGTATTTTATACTAATCACATCTAAAACTAGATATACAATTACATTCAATTGAAGAAATAATAACAATAATAGTCAATATTTATATAGTGTTTACCATGCACTGTGCTAAGCACTTCCCAATCATCATATAATTTGATCCTCAGAACAACCCTGGTAGGTAGGTACCATTATTATTTTCCTTTTCATAGATCAGGAAACTGAGGCAAACAGAGATAAAATAACTTGCTTAAGACCACACAGCTAACAAATTTTCTGAGACCAGAATGTAACTCAGGTTTCCTTGTTCCATGCATTTTTCCAGCATTTTTTGTCCAGCTCCTTTATTTAGAAATCTGATCCTATATGAGAGGAGTTAACTGGGTCAGAGAGAGAGGGACTCTGAACTGGGAGAGTCACAGGGGGTTTCTGATCTGGGGTGGGACTCAGAGGTGAATCTCTGATGGGATAGGGGTCAGCTGAGCTAGGATGGAAAGTAGGGTCCAGGGGTCCCTGATATGCAGTAAGAGTCAGAAGGGGAATCTCAAAAAAAAAGAAGAAGGGGAATCTCTGAGCTGGGATGGGGGAGGTACTGGGCCTTAATTTAAACAATCTTTCTCTTTTCATGGCCAAGGAAGGGTTAACAAGAGACAGCTATGAAATGAAAGCCAAATACCTTTTTCTCCTTCACTCTGGGTTTACTTTCAAATTGTCTGCCTTCATTCATTACACTATCAATTTTCAGGGAAAAAATTATCTAAGTGCTATTTACCCCTAAAACTTTTACATAATTTAATTCTTATTTTTCCTTAAAACAAATTCTACAGAATAGTATCCCAAAACCCACTAAAATATTTCTAAACTGGGTGAGTTCCTGGAATTACTCAAAGTTGCAGGAGTTTTCCTCTGCAATCTTAAAATTATTAATCTCCAAACCTCTAAAATCTTATTAAGATGTTTTTAGCAGGTTTTTTTTTAACCTAATCCCCTGCTGAAAGCCTAAAGTGGGAGTTAGTCCTGCCTACTAGGACAACTCCTTCAAGTATGAAACTTCATTAATCTTCTCTAACATTCTAAACTCTTTGGCATTTCTGGCTGTCTGCATTTTCCCTTTTATCTTTCAAGATAACAGAATCTACAAACCACACTAAACACAACATAAGTTGGAGATTCACAGACAAAACAAGAAAACAAACACATAAGAGGCTGAAGAAGAGGAGGAAGGACAGAATATAAACAAGGAACCCTTTTGGGGGAGTTGGTCAGAAACTGTCACTTAAAGCTGCCCCGCAAAACCAATAGTTTATCTGATCAGAATAAGATTTTTTCAATTGTTAGCCAAATTTTTTTCTAATTTGCAATAATAAAAAGAGCCAAATAGATGGGGAGGAAAACAAATTACCACTTAAATCCTTCAAAGATTTGTGCCAGATGTCACATAATTCAATAATGTGCTATTTAGTCATTCCTGTAACTATCGGGAGCATCCCCTGGTACCATGCTATCAAAAGTCTATTCAAGGGGGAACCCACAGGTATCTTGCTACTACTGGAACCCATCTTCCTTCACACCACTTCTGGGGCAAAACTTAAAAAGAAAACTAAAAATTAATCCTAATCCTTAGCCACCCTACTCCCTGGGGCAAAATTAATCTAAAACTAAAACCTAAACTTTACCTTAGCTTGGAAGAAATGGAGATAGAGGACAGGGGTCCTACCTCCACAGGCAGTCTTCTGCAAATAAAAAGTCCCTTGGTAAAAATAATAATAATAATAATAATAACTAGAAATCTCTAGGGAGTTTTTCTGGAAGACTGATGGCCAGGGGTCAGAGTCCTGACTCAACCAGGTTCAGCTTGCCAAAAAATTGTGACAGGCAAAAGATGAAATGACTAAAGAAACAAAGGTTTGAGCTTCTAAGCATTTTAATTTATTAAGCAATGCATGCCAATTGCCCAACAAATCAGAAATAGTAGCCTTCCTCAGCTTTGGCACTGGACCTTGAATATAGGGGAGACAGATTTTAATATATTAAAAACAATTAATCAAATAAGGCCTATTAATTAAAAGGAAACAACAGACTAGGATACAACATTGGGTAGTCTGGTTTCTAATTGGAGGAAAGATGAGGGACTTTCCAAGTTGGGAAGAGGAGAGCAAACAGGTGCAATTTTCCCCAAAATTAGAAAGAGAGGTATCCCACCCCCCCCCAAATGTCTGTGAACAATCAAAGGAATATGGAAACAATAATTTATTGGTCAGTACAGGGCCCATTTTCAGATAAGACATATGGAGTTGCTTGAAATGTACAGTTGTGAGAAAACTCCTTGCATCAATCTTTGGGTCTAACTGGGTGTCTGGACAGCATAACCTAGGTCCTTAGTTAAGGGTCTCTAAACAGCAGGTAGAGGCGGTCCAGCTTCCCAACCATACAGGGCTAGGTTCAAACAATACAATAAGGTTTTTTTTCCTAATTCCCACAATTTAATAAAGTTTTCTTACAAGACAGAAGTTGGACTATACCCTTAATTAAATAGAAAGGGAACTGGGCTAGCTCCAGAATTGAGTCACAAGATGGGGTCCATGTGATTCTCTCAATTCCCACAATTAACCACTTGCTGTCCTAATCCCCTCAATTCCTTTAGGAGTGAGCCCGGATCTACTTTGGTAACATGACAGAGAGTCAGAAAGACCTGGAGGTGAAACCTGCCTCTGACACTTACTAGCTGGGTCCCCACGGCTAAGTCATTGAACCTCTCCTACTAGTTTTCCCTATTACCTGGAATCACAGAATCTCAGAATATCTCAGAAGCCATTTCATCTAACTCATGCCCAGCTCAGAACTGCCTCTACAGCAAGCCCAAAAATGATCATCCAGAATTCATTGAAAGTCCACCAGTGAATGAGGTACCAATCCACTTTGGAGACCTCTCGTTGTCTGGCATTTTTCTGACATCAAGTCAAAATCAGCTTCTAAGAAATTTTCACCCCTTTGCTCCCAGGTCTGTCTTATGAGGCCAAGCACAAGAAATCTTCTACATAATCACCCTTAAAATACTTGAAAGCCATCATGGCCCACCTGAATCTTCTCTTCTCCAAACAAAAATATCTTCAGTTTCTTCAATAGATCCTCATAAGGAACTATCTCAATATCCTCAGGGGTGGGGGGAGATTCTGGAGGATCTGGTGGCCTGCTCTGAATACTCCCCAGTTATCAATGTCTTTCCTAAAATGAAGCACCAAGAATTGAACACAATACCAGAGTAGGGAACATTAGAAATCTCCGCATGTGAACTGAAACCTAGATCTGACTCCTCCCAGCTATATGATCATGGTTAAGTCTGAATTTGGATTTTGAAGCACTACATTCGTGTATGATCAGAAATCTAGAACTGGAAGGAAACTTAGAAATCATATTATCTAACCTCTTCACTTAACAAATGAAGAAACAGAGGCCCAAGGAGGATACATTACATTCCTAAGATCATGCAGGTAAGTACCAAAGGCAGGATTTGAATCCAGGTTCTCTGATTACAAGACCTCTTCCTTTTGTCCCACACTCCAGCTTTGCTACTTACTATGTGACCTTGACCATATTCCTTCCCCACTTCATCCCAGTATACTACTACCATCTAACCTTCAGTGACTCCCCCAAGTAATTACCTAACCCTGGTATGCAAGACCTTCCAGGAAAAATACTGAATTTGGTCTATAAGGACCTGGTGTGAAATCCCAGCCTTGGACTTCATGTCCCCCTCCATAAAAAATGAGAATCATTAAACTCCAAGACATGATCTCTAAGGTCCCTTCCAGCTCTGACATGCTATAAAGATTTCCAATCCAGATAAGCTGGCACTACAAGGCTCTTCTGCTTGGTCAGGTTTGGACAGTAGCACTAAGCTCCATCTTGACTATTTGCTTTGTCAAAAAATGTAATGCCCTGGTATCTGAAAAGGAATCCATGCACTCAGTGACAACCTATTCCGCACCACAGGGCTATCGATCTCTTTGTTCCTGCAGCTTATATCAGAAGAGCCAGCTTCTAGTTGAGCTGGCCTTTGCTAGGGGGGTCCAGGCAGCATCCGGCTTATAAAACCCTGGTGGGGAGCCTCTGTTTTCCTAGGACCATCTTCAGAATGAGGCACTGCTTGGCCAGCATTCCTTTCTTGTGCTCACTAAATAAAAGTTGTCCTTGCACCATGGCTGTACAAAGGCGGTATCAGTAGTGCCCATTATAGAGATTGCATAATGCATCATTAGAGTAATTACAACTATGTCAAATGCTTAATAATTTTACATCAGAATCACTAGGGATATGACATATGAAACACAGATTCTGCTATCCTCCCTCCCTGCTGGCACGTGAGGGTAAGCTTGGAAGTTTCAACTGAGGTCAGCCCAGAGAAGGCAGCGTGATGTCCCATGATCTGTAAGGGAGGGGAAAAGGCACTCCTCAGAGAGCAAAGCTGGTAGCCAAGCCTCCCAGGCAGATAAGGACATTTCCAGGCCACCAAGGCCCGACCCATCACAACCCATCACAAACAAGTAAGCCCTTCCTAGCTCCAAATGGCGAGCATGAGGTGTTGACACATTTCCTTAATAAGAGGCATTATCATCTTTACAGCCTCCCCGGAGATTTTTGGCATGTCTCATTTCACTTGAATAAATTATTAATTTAGTCTAATTAGGATCATCCAGCAGCCTGGAGACAGGTTGGTCTAATTCAGGATTCCTATGTGGGTCTGGATGCATCTGTATGGTCTCCATGGAGATAGAGGTGATGGTAGGGAAAGCCTTGTGGGGGGTAGAAGAGGGAGAAGAGGAAGAGAAACAGCTGGGTTGGGGAGGACATGGTGGCTTTAAAACATTGGGTGTTTTCAATCCAGTTTCCACTCATTTTTGTCCCTTTGAGGTTTGCTTTATAGTTTCTGATTGGTGGGACCCCCAGACATGGGCAGGTTTGCTTGTTTCTGACAATGATGATGCAAAATATGTCCTTTGCCTGTCATTTAAAGTTCACAATCTGGCCCCAACCCATCTTTCTTGGCTCATCACCCACTATTCTCCTACATAAACCCTTCAATTCAGCCAAGGAGATTTACTCACTGTCCCCAAATACACAAGAGGTTATTTCCATAACAAGCACAGTCAATCAGTCACAGATACTCCTTTAGTGCTATTGTGGTACGGGGACAATATTTATAGAAAGCTGTTCTGGATCCTGTCAAGGGAGAGCTATATTCAGAAGACATTTGCCTTGAAACAGAGGGTTTCTACTTTCCTGACTTTGTTCATGTTGACTCACCAGCTTAGGGTATCCTGCCCTCCTCCTCTCTTTACAAATTCTATTCACAGTAACAATAATAATCCACATTTCTAAACAATTCTATCATGTACAAACACTTTCTTCACAATAACTCTGTGAGGCAGTTTCAAGAGGTATTATTATTGTCCCCATTTTCCAAATGAGGAAACTGAGGCTCTGAGAGATTAAATGACTTGCCCATTCAGATGCAGGATTCATAGAATCATGGATTTAAAACTACAAGAGAATGTAGGGCCACTTAGTCCAATACCCTAATTTTATAGCGAAAGAAACTAAGATTCTGAGTGGTTAAGTGATTTGCCCATGGTCTCATAGATGGTAACTATCAAATCCAAGATTCAAACCCATGTTCCTCCTATCCTATCACTCCACTATAACACATTGTCTCTGATGGAAAAAAAAAACCAAGTGGGACCATGATATCTATGAAAAGCATATGTGGTGCCTCATAGTGGTTAGAAAGCTGATCTCAGTCAGGTAGTTCTAGGTTGAAGTGCTGCCTACTGGCTGTATGACCCTTAGGCAAGTCACTTAACAATCAGTGCCTTAAGCAACTCTTCAATACTGAGCTCCTGAGCAGAGGTTAATCTGCATTGACAAGGGGAGTTTCTTTACCAGGAGCTCCTTACATTGGGAAAATTACAAATTTGGTCCAAAAAAAATTATACTGGCAAAGGGTTTAGGATTGTAGACTTTAAACTAGGAAGGACCTTAAACAGCATTCACTTTATATTTAGGGGAACTTAGTAGTAATGTGAAGTGACTTTTTACTTGGTCTCAAGAACTAAGACCAATGGGTGGAAATTCTATCAGGGCAGAATAGGTCTAATATAAGAAGAAACTTCCTAATAGCTAGAGGTGTCCAAAAATGGAACCAGCTTCCTGTCTAAGTATTGAGCTCCCCATCTCTGAAAGATTGCAGAGACTAATAACCAAGATAGTAATAGAGGGGATACATATATTGTATGGAAGGCTAGGCTAGGTAATTTCTAGATCCCCTTCAACTATAAATTTATATGATTCTATGTTTCTTCAAGTTATGTCTCAAGTCTCAACTTCCCCACAGAGCCTTCTCTGGTCGTCCCAGGATCCAGTGGCTTCTCCCTCCTCTGAAATCCTTTTTCACTTATTATTTGAACCCATTTCTTAACATTTATGGTCAATTCATTATATTAGTGTTGTTTCACTTTTATCTGTGTTTTCATTTATTTATTTATTCAGGTTACTAGTGTCCTCCCATGAGAAATTATTTGGCATTCACTTGTTACATATTTCAAATCTGCTTCTACATGCAGATGTTGACTCCTCACACACATGAGAATGTAAGCTCCTTAAGGGCAGGGAGTTGGAAAGCTGTGGAGAACAAGAGAGCTATCACCAGACTGGAGATGGACAGACATTGCCTTGATTTTCTTTTTAAAGAAAGTGAGAGGCAGAGCAGAAATGTGACATCTGCAAACCATAAGCCAATGAACTTGACCTAGATGCTTGACAAAAAAAAATTCTAGAACATATTATCGAAAGAAAGTCTGGGGAAACAAGTACAAATGGAATCATTAATTCCAAAAATTCAACATCACCTCATCCAGGTCAAGCCATGCCAACCTAGGCTCATTTCCATTTTTGAAAAGTTTAGTAGATTGGTAGATCAGGAAAATGCCATAGGTAGAGTTTAGCAAAGCTCTTGACAAAATCTTTTGGGCTATTTTTGTGGAAAAGATGTGGACATATGGGCTAGGCAATAGTTCAGTTAGTTAAATTTGGAATCGATTGACCCAAAGAGCAGTCACTAATGGCCCAGTGTCACCTCAGACCAGAATCTCAAGTGAAATGCCCCAGGGATCCACACTTGACTCTGTGCAGTTTAATCTTTTCATCAATTACCTGTCTAAAAACTTAGCTGGCATGATTATCAAGTTCAAAAATAAAAGAAAGCTATGTTAAATTATAGTCAGGATCTGAAAAGATCTCAGCAGACTTGAAGATTAGAATAATGTATTAAGATGAAATTTAAGGAGGAGAAATGTAAAGTCACACTTGAGATCATAAAAAAAATCAATCTCACAAGTATAACGTAGGGGAGGTGTAGCTAGAAATCAATTTGTCTGAAAATGAGGGGGAGGGGATTAGGGAACTAGATGTTTAGGAGGACTCAGTATGACATTGAAACCACAGAATTAATGAGATCTTAAAAAGAGATCTTATTAGAAGAGGCACAGTGCCAAAGAATAATGAGGTGATAGACCTACTATTCTCTGCCATAGTGAAACTTCCTCTGGGTTATTATGTTCAGTTCTGCACACCACCTTTTAAGGAGAACATTGATAAACTGAAGAGACCATATGAGAAGTGGTTGAAAACATTGGAGATGTTGAGCCTGGAGAAGAGGACTTAGTTCAGGGACAGAGGAGAAATGAGAGGTCCCTTCAAGTATTTGAAGGACTGTCACATGGAAGGGGTATTAGATTTGCTTGGTCCAAGCAAATCTTGTGGCAGAACTGGGGACAGCTCTGTCATTTATCTTGTCCTCAATTTCTCTATTTCTAAAATCAAGGGTTTGGACTTTATCCCCTATACATCTACAATCTTAAGTTGCAAGGAGGCAGGTCTTAGTTCAATATCAGGAGAGCTGTCCAAAATCCAAATGGGTGGCCTTGGGAGGTAGTGGGCTCTCCTTTACAAAGGATCTGCAAGCAAATGCTGGATTTATGTTGTACAGGAGAAATCTCTTCAGGTATTCAGAAAACACTTCAGACCCAGATGGGCTCTGAGGTCCCCTCCAACACTGAACATCACATATTTCAATGTGGGCAACAAGGTGGCACAGCAGATAGAGTGCAGGGCCTGAAGTGAAGAAGAAGACTTCAATCCTGAGCAAGTCACTTAACCTCTGCTTGCCTCCACTTCCTCATCTGTAAAATGGGATTAATACTAGCACCTCTCTCCCAGAGTTGACGTGAGGATCATATGAGATAATAATTACATAATGCCTAACACAATGCCTGGCACCTAGTCAGCACTAGCATAAATGTTAGCTATTATTCAGTTCCAGTAATGGGAGTAAGCAGGAGCAGGAACATAAAGACAGAAGAGGGCAAGATAAGAACAGAGAATGGAGGGGCAGCTAGGTGGCGCAGTGGATAGAGCACCAGCCTTGGAGTCAGGAGGACCTGAGTGCAAATCCGTCCTCAGACATATAACACTCACTAGCTGTGTGACTCTGGGCAAGTCACTTAACCCCAATTGCCTCATATTTAAGAGAGAGAGAGAGAGAGAGAGAGAGAGAGAGAGAGAGAGAGAGAGAGAGAAAACCAAGAATGGAGAATAGTGCCATTTGTTTGCTATGTAGAATATATGCAGGCAGCTAGGTGGCACAGTGGATAGAGCACCAGCCCTGAAGTCAGGAGGACCTGAGTTCAAATCTGGCCTCAGACCAAACACTTGACACTTACTAGCTGTGTGACCCTGGGCAAGTCATTTAACCCCAATTGCCTAAAAACTAAATATATATGTATATACATATATATATATACATATATATATGTGCAAGGGAATAACATTGTGTAAATCTGAATGGAGTAATTGGAAAAATATTGTAAAAGGCCTTGAATGTCAGGGTGAGGACATTATACTTTGTAGTAGGTAATGGTGAACCATCGAAGTTTTGATCATAGTAGAGGACTGGAAAGAAGATGACTCTGGAAAGCAAGGAACCTGGAGGCAGGTAGACTAGTTAAGAAGCTATTGTAATACTTGAGGAAAAAAAGAAGATCTAAACAATTGTGTTACAGTGTGAGCAGACAGGAGAGGCTGAATGTGAGAGATATTGGAGAACAGGGAGATAAGACACACAGAGAGATACCTATAGAATATACACTAGTCCATGATAACAGTATTAGAGAGGTGAAAAGCAAAGCAAGGGTGAAGACAATGAATGAGCAAGAAAGTAAGGAGGGCAAAAGGGAAGGAAGCTATTCCCTGCAGACAGAACAGTCTGAGCAAATGCACAAAGGTGGTAAAAATAGAGAAGAAGTTGGGAAATAGAATTATTTCTTGTCCATTTGACTGGAGCATACATTGAATGTTTGGAAAGGCCAAATATAAGATGAAGCTGTATAAGTGGGGTGGTGTAGAATCTTAGAGAACTTAGAATGCCAAACAAACTTTTCCCAGGAAGTAAACAGGAAAATACTGAAGATTTTTGAGTAGGGGAGTGGACATGACCATATTTGTGGGTAAGAAATATTATGTTCTTTGTTATGAGATGACTTTACAGAAGGAGGAAGGGAGGGATGTGGGGAAAATTTAGGTTACACAAAAATAAAAATCAATATCAATTAAAACATTTTTTAAAAAAGGAATATTATTCTGGCAGACATTTCTGAAGTATGAGAGACTGGAGACAGGAAGACCTGTCAGGAGGTTTTTGCAGTCGTCCCAGTAGGTGGGACCCTAAATGAGGCTCTATCTCCAGTAGTGCTAGAGAAGAGGGAATAGAGGTAAGAGATGCTGCAGAGGTGGCATTCACAGGACAGAGCCATTGATTGGCTGTGGGTGGCGAGCTACAGAGAAGAGTCACAAATAATGCCGTGGTTCTGAATATGAGATCCTGGGTACCATGGACAGCAGTCTGGGGGCAGAAGGAAGAAGAGGTTAAAGGGAAGGATAATGACCACAATCTGGGACTTAACTGAGTTAGAGGTGGGAGAGGAAGAAGGCAGAAGAAAAGGAAAGAAATGGAAAGGGAAACTGAAGTCCACAAGTCAAGAAGCCTTTACTAAGCACTGTGCCAGACACTATACTAAGCACCAGGAAGACAAATACAGACAGAAAGCCCTTAAAGAGCCGACGTTCTTATGAAAGACAATGTATAAAAGGAAGCCAAAAAGGAAGAAGTAAGAAAGAGAGCAGGTCCTCACATTGGAGCATTGCAGAGGAAGTCCAGAGAGTCAAGAGTAGAGCCCAAGAGGAATGAAAAAATGGCTGACCTGGGCACTGTGCTGAAAAGGCAGGGCCTAGGAGGAACTGGCCGATCAGAGGAAGAGGCCACAGGGGGGGCATGAACTTCCAAGATGAGAAGGCCAGAAACAAAGTCAACGTTGGATGAGGAGGCCACAGGAGTAGAGTGAACTTCCAGGGTGAGAAGGCTGCTGTGACGTGGTGGAGAAAGTCCAGATTGTCAGGATTAGATCCCAGAAAGGAAAGAAGACGTGGCTGGCCTGAAAACTTTCCTTAAAATGGAGGAGAAGAATAATGGAGTAGTTTGTACCTGATTTATTCAATTCAATTCAAGTTACACATTCAATAATTTATCAAATGGAAACTGCGCCACTACTCTATACCCAACCTTGTGCTCTGTGCTCTGGAGAGTGTTAATTATGGGTTATGAAACCCACCCTCAAGGACTTTCCAGTCTAGCTGGAGGGAACTAACATCCATGGAGTACCAACCAGCAAAGGTGTGACAAGATGGTTCAGTAGATAGAATGTGATACTTGTATTCTGGGCTTTCACAACAGAATGGAACGGGACAGAATGGGATGGGAGTTACTGGAATAGGACAGAATGGAATGAGACAGAACAGAGAGGGATGACGTGGGATCTCATTGGATGGGATGGGGTGGAAGAGAAGGCCAATAAAGTAGGAAAGGATAAAAAGGAATGGGATGGAGTGAATTTGAATGTTACACAGAAGGAGGGACAGTACACACAGAAATAATAGCTGAGTGGACACATCATGGTAGAAATAACTCTGATGGGTTGGTGAGACCAGAAGAAGACATACCCAAGGGAAGAGGTGCATGTTGTGAAGTAAGAGGTATTAGGAGATACAGGTAATTTCAATGATTTCCTAGGCTGGCGAAGGGAAGGTTGGGGAAGCATATGATGAAGGGACTTTAAAGCCAGTCAGAAGGCTCTATACTTAGCTGGTCAATCTTCAAATCCTACCATGCTCAGGAATACATAGAGTAACCCCCAAGTGTACATGCAGAACTTATGGCAAAGAGCTCTGGTAAGCTTCCCAAATTGTAGGGGCCAAAAGGCCTTTCTGGGACTCAGCAAACCATTGTGTTGTAATGGAAAGAACAGATTATTTAGATTAATATGGCCTGAGTTGTATCTTTCCTCCATTTCTCAGCCAGACTCCTTGAAAAATCCATCTAAAATCAATGCCACAGATTCTTCTCCTCTAACTCTCTTCTTAACCCCTTTCAATCTGGCTTCTGATCTCATCACTCAAACTATTGAACAATTCTCCTTAAAGTTATCAATGAGCTCCTAACTGCCCAATCCAACGACCTTTTCTCAGTCCTCATCATCTTTGGCCTCTCCATAGAATTTGACCCTGTTGACTTCCATCTCCTGATCATTCTCTCCTCTCTGGGTTCTCAGGACTCTGTTCTCTCTTGGCTCTCTCCCTAGCTGTCTGACCACTCCTTCTCTTCTCCTTTGCTGATTCACCATCCGTGTCACATGCCCTACACACTAACCATGGTTGCCCCCAATGCTCCGTTCTTGGTCCTCTTATCTTTTCTCTCTAGACTCTCTCACTTGGTGACTTCATCAGTTCCCATAGATTCAATTATGCTCTTTCTGCATATGGCTCCTCAGTCCATACAGTACATTCAGCCAGAATCTCTAAGCTCCAGTCCTGAATCACCAACTGCATACTGGACATTTTAAACTAGATGTCCCAGGGACATCTCAAACTCAACATACCCAAAATAGAACTCTTATCTTTTCCCCAAAACCCACCCCTCCTCCAAATTTCCCTCTGACTTCCCTATTATAGAGCACCGACAGCCTTCCAATCACCCAGATTTGCAACCTTTGTATGGCCCATGAGTCCTCACTCTTACATAACTCACATATCAAATAAATGGCCAGATCTTGTTTCTTTCTCCAGTGTCACGCACATATGTCCCCTTCTCTTGATGCACACAGATACAAGCTAATCCTTGTCACTTCTCATCTGGACAAATGCCATCACCTCCTAATTGGTCTCTCTACCTCACCTCTCTTCCACTCCAATTCATCCCACAATTGGCTGCCAAAGTGACCTTCCTAAAGCTCAGGTGTGACCATGTCACCCTGACCCACCCACTCAACAAATTACAGTGACTCCCTATGGATCAAATATAAACTTCTTGATTTGACATTTAAAGCTTTTCAGAGGCTGGGTCCCTCCTACCTTTCCAATCTCCTCACAATTTACTCCCCTTCTCTAACTCCGTATTCCAGTCACACGGGTGTATTCAGTTTTGCTTGCATGTGTGTGCGTGCGCGTGCACACACACACACATACACATACACACACAGTTCATCTCCCATCTCCAAGCCTTTGCACTATCTGTCACCTATGCCTGTAATGCCATTCCTCTTCACCTATCTTTTGGAATCTCTGGTTTCCTTCAAGACTCAACTTAAGCCCCATCTTCTTCATGAAGCTTTTCTAATCCCCTATCCAGCAGCTACTAAGGAACCCCTTCCCAAAATGACCTTGTATTCATTTTGTATATATTCCGTGTATACTAGAGTATGTATATGTTGTGTCCTCAACTAGACTAGAAGTTCATTGAGGGCAGAATCTTTTTCAGTTTTGTCTCTATATCCCCAGTGCTTAACACAGTGACTCACACATAGTAAGTACCTAACAAGCACTCTTTGGTTGGAGATTATGATCTATGTTAACTTGAGAAGTCACTTTTCTCCTCTTGGCCTCAGGTTCCCTATCTGTACATAAAGATCAATGGTCCCCCACACACATAGCTTCAGACTTGGGTTACATGTAAAAATTATGAATTGAACCAAATGACTTCAAAAATTTCTTCCAGCTTTCACTTTTGCTTAAATTTTAATTTCACCAGCATACATGCTCTTTTTATCTTTAATTAAGACTCTCTACTCACCCTGGTAGGTGGTCTTTGGCAGTTGCCAAGTGATAAAAACAAATTCTTCACTTTGAGGATTCCACCCAGTGAGGAGTCACTCCCAGCTTAGGACTAGTCCTCAGCTGACCCAGAGTTGACTCCTGGGCTCATAAGCCAAGTCTTTGCTTGGTAAGGCATGTCAGAGCTGTATATGCATAACCTCTGAAAGCCCTGGGATCGCTCACACCATAATAAAGGGCCCACGGAGAACTTAGGTGGCAGTCTGACTCTGACATTCTAAATGGTTCTGATCTTATCATCCCAATAGGTTCAAAGGCTCAGTGAGCTGGGAAGAGAACTATAGGAAAATAGTGTGAAGCTAAATAAGTCACTTAATCTCTTTGGGCCTCAGTGTCTTCACTTATAAAATGGGGATGGGGTGAACTAGATGATCTCCATGGTCCCTTCCAGCTATAGATCTATGGTCCCCTTATCTAACACTTCCTAGTGTGTGACTTTGGGCAAATCATTTCACCTCTAGTTTTGTCCATATGTAAAATAGAAAAGGGGGGACTGGGTGACCTCCATGGTCTTTTCCAATTCCACATCTCTGACTTTAAAGTCCCAGGGGAGCAAACCACTCCAAGACCTTTGCTGGTCACAGAAGCCACTTGAACAAGTATTAGAAGGGGTGGGGAGGCAAAGGAGAAGACACATCATCCCAGTGGGACTTTCTTTGAGAAGATGGGACTAATTAGGAGGGTGGGCAGCTAAGGTCACAGGAACCGAATCTGTACTGTTCGTTCTCTGTGCTCAGCATTGATTTAGCCTCGCTTGAACTGAGAGGTTATTTAAACCATAATTCCAGCTTCCCGCAATTCCAACGCAATAAATGGCTTCTCAGCTACATGGGAGATGTTCAACTCAGCACATTTGCACAGGAGGTGAGCCATGGGGGCTGGGTGGAGATGGAGACCATTGATTATCCTCCATAGCATTTGAAATAATCACCATCATAACAAAACGTCACAAGAAAAAAATGTTCCTGCAAATGGTACCCTGACACTGGTTTTCCTTTTTCCTACAGTGAACCTTACTGGGGGCTCGTTCTTTCTCTCTCATGCATCTTCATTCCTGGCCCCCCCCCACCTCTCCTGCCTCTAAGCCCTCCTCAGGCATATTTCAGGGACCAAGAATTCATTTGGAATTACATTCTTCTTGCCTGTTCAGACAAGGGAAATGGTCGCATCCTCATTGGTTCCAGGGGGGCTCAGGGGAGAAAGGAAGGGATAAGAATAATAATGCTTTGTATTTATAGAGCTCGGATCAGCAAGGAGCCTGAACAAATATTACCTGGCAGTCAGTATTATTAACTGAGAACTGAGTATTTCTGCTCTAAGTCACAGATTTGAGTGAGGCCACCAGGTCAGTGGGGACTTAAAGCTATCACTCAAAAATGGGATCGGCATAAAGGATAGACTTGCAATTTCAGAGCAGACTTCCACATGAGAAAACTCCCTTTACCAATGTGGGATAGTACTTTCTCTAAAACCTATAGTTTTCAAGAGTTACCTAGAGTTCCAAGAGGCTGAGTGACTTGCCCAGGGTTCCAGAGCTAGTATGTCAAAAGTAGGAGTAGAAATGTCAAGATCTAATTGATAATTACCTAGGCTTGGAACTAGTACCTCCTGGCTCCAAATCTTCATGATGGCAGCTCTTCCCCCTCTTAGGCAGTGTAGTACAAAAAAAGAATGCTTCATCTGGAGTCACAGAACCTGGATTCAAAGCCTGATCTTGACACTGGCTACTTGTATGACCTTGGGCAAATCACTTACAATCCTTGGGTCTCAGTTTCACTATCTATAAAATGAGGGGATTGGATTAGAGGGCCTATAAGTTCCTTTTCAATTCTAGAACTATAATCCTTTGATCCCATGGTCTTATGATCTAAGATCCTCAACTTCCCCATAAGGTAAAGTGGGCTTTCATCTTCCAGCAACAGAGTAATCCACCAGCCCACCTTCAATTACTGTAAATTAATTTAATGCTATGGGGAAGGTTTTGCATTGCATTATCCACACATTCATGCCCAAATTTAATTAATCAAGCTTTTACTAAACACCTACTATGTGCAGATATTATGCTAGAAAATGAAGAAGGAATGAAGAGAGAACATTCTCATTAACAGAAGAAAAAAATTTCTAGCAATCATCCAAGAGTAAAATGGGCTATCTCAGGATGTAAGGGCCTTCAAGCAAAGGGTACATAGAACAGCTTGCCAGGTGTATTCTAGAAGGAGCTCTTGATCAGCTATGGGTTGAATGAAATGGCCTCTGAGGACACAGGATCACAGACCTAGAGCAGGAATGGATCTTAGATGTCAGCTAGTCTACTACTCTTATTTTACAGATGAGAAAACTGAGGTCCAGAGAAGATAAATTATTTGTAACGGCAAAGGTGGGATTTGAACACAGGTTCTCTAACTCCAAACCCACAACCCTCCATTGTACCTCAGGCTTTTCTTATTCTGATTCCATGGGTCTGTGACACCATCCATTGCCTCATCCCACCATAGAATCTGACTGACAACATAATCTGAGGGTGATGATGTGGAGTCTCTGATTCTTTCTGTATCAGCCAGGGCTATCTCTAAAGCTACCACCAAAGACTCCATGCTTACCAGAAAACTAACTCTTAGTCAACAGAAAGGTATCACTCCCAGCCACAAAACATAAGGTGCCAAGGGAAGGGGACTTAGACAAGGAAGTCTCTTACAATGTACTCTTCCAGTCATTGCACAAGAGAAAGAAAAAAAACATAAACATGCCCATGACTCACCTGTGTACTTTGGTAGAGATACTATTTCTACTGTTTCAGTAGAATGTAAGTTCCTAGAGGGGCAGTTAAGTGGCGCAGTGGATAGAGCACTGGATTTAGAATCAGGAAGACTCGTCTTTATGAGTTCAAATCTGGCCTCAGATGCTTAACTTGTTTGTGACCTTGGGCAAGTCACTTCATCCTGTTTGCCTCAGTTTCCTCATATGTAAAACCTCTCCAGTATCATTGCCAAGAAAACCCCCAAATAGGGTTATGAAATTGGACATGACTGAAAAATTACTAAACTAAAACCACACTGAGGGTAAAAACTGTTTCAGTTTTTTATTTTGAATCCCCTAGAACAAGACTTAAGTTCTCAATAAAAGCTTACTGAATTAGATTGAATGACCCAAGAGAAACCTCTCTGGAACCTTTACCAAGCCCTAGAGCAGGGGTGCAGAACCTGTGGCCTCAAATTTGTTCCACAAAGTTTGGATTCAGTCAAAGGGCCATGCTTAAGGACCTTTGTGAAGTTTGGATTCAGTCAAAGGGCTGTACTTGAGGACCTCAAGGGTCACATGTGGTGCTGAGATCACAGGTTCCCCTCCCTTGCCTTAGAGTTTCGCCTAGATCTGATTTTCATAGCTTAATAGCACAAACTGTCCAAAAATACCAGTCAGCTAGTGAACTAACCAGTGGGGAAGAAGTCCTTTTTTCTCTCTAAATATCCTCCCCCCCATAATTTTATCACCATCTCACTGCCATGACTAAGGCCCAATATCCCCGTAGCATTGCCATCTCCACTGTTTTCCTTGCCCTCAATTCTGAACCAGGGTGATAATGCTGGTTTCAATGCTATCTCTGGCCGTGGTACTGATCCCTTTGCTGGCAATACCAATACATTCAAGTCAGGGAGTTCACACGTACACACACACACACACACACACACACACACACACACACACACACACCTGTAATGCAGTTATAATATTAAGTTTATAGAAAAAGTTCAGTGTGCTTTGAAAAATCTTAGGAAGGAAAGTTTACTTCTGGGCAGAAGGCTTCTTGAAAGAGGTAGTGCCTATACTTGTCCTTGAAAGATGCAAAGAATACTCAATTCCCCCTGTGACTGATGGCACATATTATTGATGTGGCTGACTGGGATTAATGGGACAATTAGTGGATAGAAGATACAGACAAGCTAACTGGCCTGTGCATTCTCAAATCCATGATCAGTATTATTAACAGCAAAGCAAGGTGATATAAGAAATTTTCAGAGAGAAAACGGAAAGGGTAAACTGAAGGTTTCATGGAGTAGGTCACAGCTTCATTGAGCTTTAAAGAAAGAGAGAGGCTCCTATGGGTAGAGAAGGCAATGAGAGGTAGGTGTGCATTCCAAGAATTGAAGAGAGTATGAGCGAAGACTCAGATTGGGAAGTGGTAAAAATAAGAACAGGAACTGAAGAATAACCCAATTTGACCGGAACATAGAATCCATGAAGGGGATTAGTGTGCTAGAAGGCTGGGCAGATAGGTTAAAGTCCAATAGTGGAGAGCCTTGAATGACAAGATCAAGAGTTTATTTGTTTTCTTCATAGGCAATGAGGGAGAAACCCTCAAGGCTTTTGAGTAGGAGAGTGCTATGAGTATTGCATTAAAATTTCATGAACTGGAGTGTAGAAGATAGATTGGAAAAGTAATAGGAAGGAAGGCAGGAAGACCAATTAAGAGGCTCTTACAATAGTCCAGTTGAGACAAGATAACGGCCTGAAGTGAGGCAGGCTACAGGGAGAGTATAAAGGAAAGGACAGGTGCCAGAGAAATTGTGGATACAGAAACTGCAAGACTTGGTCACTAGCTATATGTACACATAGTAGGCATATAAAAAATTCTTACTGAATAAATGAATGAATGAATGGAAAGTTTGCCAATGATATGAGCCTGAGTGACCAAGAAGATGCTAGTGCCATTTACAGAAATACTGAGGTCAGACAGGACTTACCCTATGACAACCTCCTCCAAACACCTAGTTCTACAACATACATGGTTTCTAAAGCATGGTCCTGGTTGGAGGACACAGAAATATGAGACACAGGGCCTATCTGTAAAAACTGACAAATAAGAGAGAGAAAGGACATGCCCTGCAAACCAAGCAAATGCTTACAAAGAAGCACACATCAGAACAAGGAATGTATTGTCCACTTGGTACCTCAGGAGGAACAAGAGTGTGATTAGTTGGGATAAACTTCCCAAAGGAGGAGTTTTAAGATGAAGATATATAGTAGAAATGAGAGAAAGAGAGGCAGGATGGTAAGAGAAAAGAAGAGAGAAATAAGGAGAGAGGGGAACAAGAGAGGAAGGCAGATGGAAGGAAGGAAGGAAGGAAGGAAGGAAGGAAGGAAGAAGGAAGGAAGGAAGGAAGGAAGGAAGGAAGGAAGGAAGGAAGGAA
>NW_020943070.1:6547263-6579903 GCF_900497805.2 Vombatus ursinus | reverse complement strand
GAAGGAAGGAAGGAAGGAAGGAAGGAAGGAAGGAAGGAAGGAAGGAAGGAAGGAAAGAAGGAAGGAAAATTACACAAAAAAGAAAATAAGTGTGCTCCAAAATATCTACAACCAGGCATAAGGTTGAAGGAAGCAACCTTTACCCAAGTAAGTTTAGTTGCAATGTGAGCGTAAGACTCAAATGAGGGAAAGAGTGTAGTAATGGGAATGGAACTGAATTTGTAATTAAAGAACCTTGCTTTCCATCTTGGTTCAGTCACAAGCTTGCTTTTGACCTTAGGGAAGTCCTTTCCCTTCTCTATGCTTCTATTTCTGCCTCTTTACAAGTTGGCAATTGTACAGATAATCTCTATGAGCAGAATGCTCTCAGAAAAACCTTGAAAGACTTACTGAACTGATGCAAAGTGAAATAAGTAGAACAGGAGAACATTGCACATAGTAACAGCTATATTGTAAGATGATCAACTGAATGACTTAGCTTTTCTCAGCAATACAATGATCTATGACAACTCTTAAAAAACTTGCGATGAAAAATGCTATCCATCCCCAGAGAAGAACTAATGGAGTCTGAACACAGATTGAAGCATACTTTTTTTAACTTTACTTTTCTTGGGGGGGGGGGGGGGGGGGGTTGGTCTATGTTTTCTTTTGGAACCTAATATGGAAATATGTTTTGCATGACTACACACGTGTAACTTGCATTAAATTGCTTGCCTTCTCAATTAGAAGAGTGGGATGAAATGGAGAGAATTTGGAACTCAAACCTAAAATAAAAAATAAATGTTAAAAATTATTTTTACCTGTAATTAAGGGAAAATAAAATACTAAATAAATATTTTTTTAAAAAAACACAGATAATCTCTGAAGTTCCTCCATGTCTAAGGTAAGAGCATACTGGATCCCTTTTGGGTATAGCCTATCTCTGCCTACAAGATTCCCAGAGAGATTTGAGTGAGAAGAAACCATTGTATAATGGAAAAAGCCCTGGACACAGAAATAGTATGCCAAGGTTTAATCCAACACTTAACTATGTATATAACTTTGGGCAGGATATTTCAGCTCAGACCCTCAATTTCCTCATCTTTAAAGCTAGGATAATAAAACTTGCGCTGCCTACCTCACCAGGTCATTGTAAGGAAAGTGCTTTGTAAAGCATAAAGCGCCTTGTAGATATGAGTTATTATTATGGCACAGAAATTTAACATGAAAGTTAGCAGATTGGCACAGCAATGATTTGAAAATAAAACCTTCCAAATGTATGAAGGAAGAAGTCTAGAGTTTGCTCTATGGGTAGGAACTTAGCTGCTCAGGGCCAGTACCTTGAGGAGGAAGCTAAGAAGCCAAAGTAATGATGATAGTGATGCTGATGCTGATGATGGTTAAGTTGATTGCAATGGAGGTGACAATGGGGATGGTGGTAGTGATGATGATGGCAATGGCAATAGTGATGATTGTATGGTTCATACCTTGGCTCTGAAGGCCATTTCACAAATGGCTTAGTAACAAAAACATCATGAGAATAAGGGCACAGTCCTTCCGTGTGACCACTTGGAAGGGGACAAAACTTATCTGGATAGATAAATCCTATCATATGAGTTACTAAAACACTCAGAGTTGTAAGTGCTATCTTTTGTGTCCCTGGCACAAGCAGCACAAAGTATGCCTTCACTCCAACTTTTTAAGGCCAATTCTGTTGGAGAGGAAGAGAAGTCAAAGAATTTGAAATACAGGGAGACTGACAGGAGGGTCAAGGGGAAGCAAGGGGTGGGGTAGAGAGGTGGAAAAATCAAGCCCAAAAATATCTTCCTAATTTGAATAATTCTTGCTAAGGAGGTGCCAATCTTGTTTCCATGTGAGAGCACTCTAAATTTCGGGTGGCCTGAGGCATCTTCCTGGCTGCCACATTCTAGTTACAACACTGATCATGTTGCTTTATCGACACATCTTGCATTTGTTGAATTCATCCAAAACCTATGCCACCTTCGTATCCTGATAAAGCTGAGCAGCCGTACTTTGCCAAGCACATTGCCCAGGCTGAGCCCTGGTTGAGAGTCACACACTAGACTTTCTCCTATAGAATATGACTTGAACATGAAGAGAGAAAAAGAATTGCAGGCAACAGGGAGTCCAGTTTTCACACTTACATCTACAAAAGCTATGTGCAAGGCTCTAAGTGGAGTCCCTAGGAATCCTGCAGTCATAACAATCGCACAATTCCTTTGAAGGCTACATCCTTAGGCTTCAGATAGGAAGAAGTCTAGGGAAAATCAAGTATGTGCTGACAGCCACAAAAGGAATATTACCACTACTACTATTAATGCTACTGTCAATGTACATTTCATTTCAGATATTTACAGCATCACAGAATCTCAGAGTTAGAAGGAACCTCAGAGATCATATAATAGAACCCCAGCCCAAACAGGAACCTCCTCTACAAGATCAGCAATAAGTGGTCATCAGTATTTGTTTTAAGATATTCAGTGATGGGCACCCACTACCTTCCAAGACAACCCATTCCTTTCTGGACAGTACTCAAGGTTAGCTTTTTTTTCTTTCTATCAAGCTAAATTCAATAAATCAGTCAATCAACCACTTATCATAGTAAATGACATAGCTACTATGTGGCAAGCCCTGGGGATGAACCCAATGAAGGAATCCTTCTGTAGTACCCCTGGAAATGGTCTAGTCAACTTAAAGACCTATGGTAATAGAAAGCTCAGTATATCATCTACCCACAGAATCTCATTCTGTCTCAGCTCTCTCTTATTGTTAGTTAGAGATAAGAGATATGGATAGGACTTGAGATTTCACTGATATAGGTAACTCCCAGATGAGGGAACTCCCACTACCTATGTAGGTCACCACCTTTCTGCAACTTATATTCTCAGACTGTTGCCTAGAGTGCTGAGAGGTCATGTGGCTTGCCTAGGCTCACACAGCTAGTATCTGTTAAAGGCAAGATTTGAACCCAAGTCATTCTGGCTCTGGCATTCTGCAATGCCACGCTGGTTATTACAGAGGTCTTCCTTATATTGAGCCCAAACTCCCCCTCTCTGTAATTTCCCTTATTATTCCTTGTCCTCTGCTGTAGGTTTAAGGAGAACACATTTAAGCCCCCTTCTCTGACAATCCTTCAAATGCCTGGAGTAGGATATCAGAGATGTGGGTAAATCTTGAATGAATAAAAGCCAACCATGTAATAAAAAGGGTAACATTTGTATGGAGGCAGCCATGCAAGAGTGGGTGGAAAAATTGGCCTTAGAATCAGGAAGACCTGAGTTCAAGACTCATATCTGACACATATTGATCTAATGAATGGGAAAGTTGATTAAGCTTTCAGAGACCCTAGCTACTCTCTAAGACAATCAGTTACAGAGACTAATGATGATGATAGTTAGTATTTACATAGTGCTTTCAGGTTGGCAAAGTGCTTTACAGATATAATCTCATCTTCAGTAGTAAAGTGAGTTATTCTTAGGAATAAACCCAGGAAGAAGAAGATGATGAAGAAGATGAAGGAGGAGGAGGAGGAGGAGGAGGAGGAGAAGGAGAAGTAGTAGTAGTAGTAGTAACAGTAGCAGTAGTAGTAGCAGTAGTAGCAGTAGTAGTAGTAGTAGTAGTAGCAGTAATAGCAATAGTAGTAGCAGTAGTAGTAGTAGTAGTAGTAGTAGTAGTAGTAGTAGTAGTAGCAGTAGTAGCAGTAGTAATAATAGTTTGTCTAGCACACTACCAAAGGGCTTTTCTATCCCTTAAAGAAGGGATGTGATGCAATGAATTTAGACTCAGAGGGCCCAGGTTTAAAACCCAGCACTGTTACATACAACCTGTATAGCTTTGTGTAAGTCATTTCATCTTTTGCCTCTGTTTCCTCACTTGTAAAATAAGGAGGTTGGACTAGATCATCTCTGAGGTGATCTCCAGGTCCAGATCAATACATGAGTTCATTTGGCCTTCCCAATAGCCTTGTGAGGGTGAAAGAGCAGGAATTGTTATTCCCATTTCACAAGTGAGGAAACTGAGGTTCAGGAAGGACTAGTCCATAAGGACTTATGAACATAAGGCTGAAGTGTGTCTGGAACCCCGGTCTTCTGACAGCAAATCCAGTACTCCTTCCCATGTCATACAGTTTACAAGTATGGTGTCGTATTCTTTCAGTCCTGGAAAGAGTACAAGGTGATATTAAAAGTCAAGACTAGGCCTCCTTTCTTCTGTTCTTGAAATATATCTACCCTTTGGGCATGTGTGATCACAAGGAGAGTGGGGTATTAGATCCTCATGATGATGATAACCAAAATCCATTTGACTTTTATTGGGTTTTTTGACATTCTGATTATTCCCCCTTCTCTCTAAAATCATCATGTGAGATATTTTCCCAAATGCATTGAAAATCATTTGCAAAAGAACCCCAGTCTGGATTATAGTCATCATAATCTTGTCTCATAATCAAATTCCTCCCAGGACTATTCATCCAGACATATTGCCCAGTAATGAAGTGTCAATTTTTCCAGAAGAAAAGGACTAGAACGCCGAGTTTATGGGGAGAGAGTAGCTGACAGATACCATGTTAACTGATATATTTATTGTTTCCTTCCCACCACCTAACCACAGCAACTCTGAGGCAGAAATGCAATATCCTTGCTTCTCAACAAGAGAAATGAGTGAAGCAGTGGAGTATAGTGGCTAGAGAGGCAGCCTTATACTTGGGAAGAACTGGGTTTGAGCCTCTACACATACTGAATAAGTGATGCCCCTGGCCAAGGTACTGAATGTCTCAGTGTTATGGGCAACAACTCTCCAAGACTCCGTTGCAGAGATGGAATTCCACTTCACAACTTCCTAAAGAGAAAGCTTTAACCTGTATTTAACTACAACTACCCCTCTGGAAGGTATAACGTTTTCTTGAGGTCCAGGAATTTGTTTTCTATATGTTGATATTCATATTTAAATATAATTGGTTTCCTTTGTAATCAGTCCTACGAACTTGATTTCAAGCATATAAGAACATGACCATGAGGAGGGGACCATGGACTTCACCAAGCTAATTGTCTAAAGGGCCCAGGACACACAAAAAGGGGAAGAACTCCTGCTCTAAGCTGTTATCAGTCTTGGACACTTTGGTGTGAATTTCAGCAGGTTTTCACAGTGAGCAAGACTGTGGAGAAATGGGACACCCAAGAGAGCTGTCCAAACTCCCCCCTTACCTCTCCCAGTGACCGAGCATCTCAGGAATCCGTCTAGTTTTTTAAGTAGAGTGAATGGGTTGCTTCAGGATGTGGTGAGTTCCCCCTCACTGAAGCTCTTCAAGCTGGCCACTTTTCAGGGATGTGGAAAAGGGGATTCGTGATCCAGGATGGGTTGTACTGGATATCCTCCTGGGTCCCTTCCACCTCTGAAGTTCTGAAATTATAGGAAGTACCTCAACCCCAGAGATTTCCAACATAGCTTAATATGGTTCAAATCTCAACTCTAATCATATCAATCATTGACCAACAATAATAACTCTTTATTTACTTAAGTTTTTTTGTGTATTTATCTGTTTATTTGCCCATGTGTTTATTTTTCATCCATTTATTAGTTCACTTATCTGTCTATTTACTTATTTCATAGTTCTCCCAGGCTTTAATAGAAATAAAATTTATGAGGGGGTGTCTTGGTAGGGGGAAGAGAGGGGGACAGTACCGCAGTTTGGTGAAAGGGCTTGGCCTAAAAAGGTGGGGGTGTCTGTGGCTGTTGTGAGAGACTGCTTTGGAACAGCTCCACCACTAGTCAGGGGCACCAAGTCTTTCAAGATGGTGCTGGATGTGAGGCTGGAGGTAAGCTACATGACTGAGCTGGAGTCAAGGAATTCTACTGGAAGTCTAGTCCCAAAGATATCACCAACAAGGGCATAAGATCTGTGGTCAGGTGCCATGCTATTGACCAGGAGTTATAAGTGAAGATTGGCATGACCATTACTAAAAGACTGAGCCTTGAGTAGCTAGAGGAAGTGAGGGAAGCAACCAGCAGAGAGACCTACATCCTGCACCAGGTCACTGGTCATGCCCACATCATCACCCTCATCCATTCCTCCAGAGGAAAGTTGTTTCACTGATGCACAGGGAAGGTGACCAGAGAAGGCCTGTCCTTAGTTCTCTGTTGGAGGCCATGAGTTTTCTTCATGACAACAACTTCTTGCACCATGACCTGAAGCTTGGGAATATTCTTCTTAACTTTCTGGCTTTGATTTTTCCTGACACTTGGAACCTGGAGAGAAACTTTAAGAATTGTGTGACCCCAGAATACTTGGCCCCAGAGATTCTGAAGTGTTCCATGGATGAAAGCCACCTTGGTTATGGTGAAGAGGTTGACCTGTGGAGCTGTGTGGTGATCCTATTGACACTCCCACTTGGCTCTCCCCACTTCTTGTGCTCTCTAATGATGATGCTGCAGCAAAGGGGACAAAATCCTGGTGCCATCTAGGAGCATGATAGGCCAATATTAGTTTGGGTCACCAGAATGGGATGACTGCTCAGCAACTCTCAAAGACCTGATCTCAGGGCTACTACAGATGTATACTGAAGAAAAAATAACTGGAGAGCAGATCTTACAGCATTCCTTCTTTCGAAACAGTGGAGGTAGGCAGGCTGGGAACCTCTCTCCCCTCCAGCAATTCAGAGTAACAGTACACAAACTGTTGGCTGCAGGCCAAGTAGCTCTGGCCACTCATCAAAAATGGCCTCTGACCAAGAGAGCCTATTAGAAGACCCATATGAACTTCTCCCAGTAAGGCAACTCATTGGCAGCTGTGCCTTCTGCTTCTATGGACACTGTGTAAAGGAGGAGGAGAAATATAACAGAGCTGCCCTCTAATAATGCTGGCCTCCTAGCCAATTCCTAGGCTTTTATCAGGAAAAGGAGAAAGATCTGACCAATACTGATGATGAACTTACATTGTTATATAATTAGTCCCCTAGCAGTCTGATTCCCAGCCCAAGAGTCAGGAAGTCCAGGGTTTCAGTTAATGCAATCACCCTGGGTTCTGGACATAAGCATTCTTTTCATTAAAACCAATTAACATATTAAGCATCTTTGACAGTTCCACACCCAGAATCCCTCATCTCTTCCAGTCCAGGATGGAAGTTCATCTCATCTCTGGAGTCAAGCTCAGTCATTATAATCACTTTATTATAATTACACACATGCTTCTTAATTTTGTTCTTTCCATTGATAATTTTGGAATCCTTAATATCTTGTTTTCCTTTTCCTGCTTTTCTCACTCAGCATCAAGTCATATAAGTCTTCCCATACTTCTCTGATTCTTAATAGTCGTCATTTCTCATGGCATAAGTCACAGGCCATATTTTGAATGGAGTAAGGTGTACAAATATGATCGCTCCCACTTTATAGATAAGAAAAGTGTGACTTAGGTAGATGAAATAGCTTCTGGTGAGCCTGAAAATGTGAAATTTAGCAAAGTTCTTCTGACTCTAGGCCTAAAGTTCTTTCCACCATGCCCTGCTGCCACATTGAGCCTCAGAAATCTTATCTTAGGAAAGTGACCAACATGACCTCTGAGATCCTATGACTAGAATTGTGTAATTGAATTTTCTGGTTCTATTTCTGAAAACAACAACAACACCAACACCAACAACAACTGCTACTACTACTACTATTACTATTACTACTACTATTACTACTACTACTACTACTACTACTACTACTACTACCACTACTACTACTACTACTACTACTACCACTACTACCACTATTACTACCACCACCACCACATATCAGTGTGCCAGCCTGGCATCTCTGGGCACAGGCTGACCACACAGCTTGGGATGTTCCAAACTGAATGGTCATAGACAGCCACTGGTCATAGCAATCAGGAACTTTGTAATCTCTCTGACCATGGTGATTACCGGGCTTCACTGAATGGCCTAATAAAGGGGACAGCATGTGCCATGAGTCTGCATTACCTCAATCGGTCACCACTCTCCCATATCTGAGTGAATAAGGGACCTCATGCTGAGATTAACTTAAAAGGCATTTAACTCGGCTCACACATTCACTAGCCAGTCCTATTACCTGCAAAAATCTATTACAGGCATTAACATTTTGATTTCGGTGGCACAATGAGGGAGCAGGCAGTTGGGCCTTTTATTTTGCGCGTTCCACCCCACCCCCCCAACCAGTGAGTTACTGTCTGCTTTTGTAGAATAAATTGCTATAAATTGAGTTATAGGCAGTATGAAGCCAGGTAATGTATTTCTGGCAGCTGACAGCTTTAGAGAAGCATGCATGGCAGACGTATGAGCTTATTCCAAATGGTGATGGGCTCCCACTGATCCTGAGAAGAAGCATCCAAGGGGGTAAAGGGTGGCAGCCTCAGAGGAAGAGAAACTGGGTGCCTGTTTGTTCATGGCCCAGAAACTTGATCACGCTTTAAAAGCTTCCAGGGAATGAAGTGTTCAGATTAACCAAATATTCTGTTTACCTAAGAGTGCATAGGATTATAGAGCTACAGCTGGAAGGGCTCTTAAAGCCCTCTAGCCCACCCCCTCCCTTTAACAGATGGATAAACTGAGGCCCAGAGAAGGTTACATTACTTGCCCATGGTCACACAGTTAATAAGCAACAGAGATGGGATTTGAGCCCCTGATCTCATGATTGCAGAGTCAGGTCTCTTTCCATCAGACCATGCTGCCTCCACAAATGCCTCAGCTTAGCATTGACAGCATTTCACAATCTCTTTCTCTCCTGCCTTCCAAGCTTATCAAATGATGTTCTCTCCACGTGCAAACTGGCCACTTGCTCTTCCCTAAACTCCATGGTCCATTTCCAACCTTTGCACAGGCCCCTCCCCCCCCCTCCCTCTCTCTCTCCCTCCCTCTCTCTCTCTCTCCCCCTCCCTCTCTCTTTCTCTCCCTCCCTCTCTCTCTCTCTTTCTCTCTCTCATTTTGATATTACATTTTGAGCTGTATGCCTCCCTCCCTCCCAACCCCACACTAGAGAAGTCAAACATTTCACACACACACACACACACACACACACACACACACACATATGTGTATGTATGTATGTAAATGCATGCAATACATACTTCCATATATCAGTTCCTTCTCTGGAGGTAGATAGCAACTTCCTTCATGGGTCCTTTAGAGTTGATTGGAATATCCATCTTGCTCAGAATAGCTTAGCCATTCACATTTACTCCTCAAACAGTATCGCTTTTGCCGTATACAACACTATCTTGATTCTGTTCATTTCACTCTTTATTATTTCATGCAAGTGTTTCCGTGTTTTCCTAAAATCAACCCGCTCATCATTTCTTACAGCACAGTAGTATTGCATCACAGTCATACACCACAACTTATCCAGCCACTCTCCAATTAACAGGCATCTTCTCAATTTCCACTTCTTTGCTACCACAAAGACAGCTGCTATAAATATTTTAGAACATATAGGTCCTTTTCCTTTTTCCCTGATCACCTTCAGAAACAGACCTAATAGTGGTATTCTTGGGTCAAAGGGTATACACAGTTTTATAACTCTGGGCATAATTTCAGATTGCTCTCCAAAATAGTTGGATTAGTTCACAGTTCCACCAACAGTGTGTTAGTGTCCCAATTTTTCCACAACCCCTCCAACATTTGTCATTTTCTCCTTCTATCATTTTAGCCAATCTGATAGGTATAAAATGATATCTCAAAATTGTTTTAATTTCACTTCTCTAATCAGTAATGATTTAGAGCATTTTTTTCATATAATTGATTTCTTCTTCCCCAAAACTGCCTGTTCGTATTCTTTGACCATTTATCAATTGGGGGATGATTCACATTCTTAGAAATTTGACACAGTTCTCTACATATTAGACATGAGGCTCTTAGCTAAGAAACCGTTCATAAAAAAATTTTCCCAATTTTCTGTTTTCCTTCTAATCTTGTTCATAATGGTTTTATTAGTACAAAACATTTTAATGGAATAGAATCAAAACTATCCATTTTACATCTCACAATGCTCTCTATCTTTTGCTTATTGATTAATTTTTCTATCCAAAAATTTGATAGGTAATAGCTCCATGTTCTTCTAATTTACTTATGATATCTCCCTTCATGTCTAGGTTAGACATCCATTTTGCCTTATCTTGGTAAATGATGTAAGATACTAGTCTATACTTAGTTTCTGCCAAACTACTTTCTAGTTTTCCCAAAAATTTTTATAAAAAAGTGAATTCTTATCACAAAAAATTAAATCTTTATATTTATCAAACACGAGGTTACATAGTCATTTATAACTGTGTATTGTACATCTATTCTATTTCACTGATCCACTTTTTTATTTCTTAGTCAGTACCAAATAGTTTTGATAATTACCACTTTATAGTACAGTTTAAACTCTGGTACTGCTAGACCTCCATTTTTTTTTCATTAATTCCTTTGATATTCTTATCCTCTTGTTCTTCCAAATAAATTTTGTTATTATTTTTTTTAGCTCAAAATATTTTTTGGTAATTTGATTGGAGTGGCACTGAATACTTAGATTAGTTTAGGTAGAATTGTCATTTTTATTATATTGGTATGGCCCACTCATGAACAGCTAGTATTTTTTCCAATTATTTAAATCTGACTTTATTTGAATAAAGAGTACTTTATAATCATGTTCATATAGTTCCTAGGCTTGTCTTAGCGGGTATATTCCCAAATATTTTATATTGTCTATGGTTATTTTAAATGAAATATCTCTTACTATCTGTTCTTGCAGGGCTTTGTTGGTGATATGTAGAAATGCTGATAATTTATGTGGTTTTATTTTATATCCTGCTATTTTGTTAAAATTATTAATTGTTTCCATTAACTTTTTAGTTGAATCTCTAGGATTTTCCAACTATACCATTGTATTGTCTGCAAAAAGATATAGTTTCATTACCTCTCTGGCTATTCTGATTCCTTCAATTTCTTTTTCTTCTATTGCTATTGCTAGCATTTCTAGTACAACATTGTAACCAATTGGGATTTATATCAGGCGGCAGGGCTGGTTCAATATGATAATGTTTGCTGATGATTTTAGGTTAGATGCTTATTATCATTTTAAGGAAAAATCCATTTATATCTATGCTGTCAATTGTTTTTTAATAAGAATGAGTTTTGTATTTTGACAAAAGCTTTTTCTGCATCTATTAATACAATCATATGATTTTGTTACTTTTGTCACTGATATAATCAATTATGTTAATAGTTTTCCTCATGTTGACCCAGCCCTGCCACCTGATATAAATCCCAATTGGTTACAATGTATAATCTTTATGATATATTGTAGTCTCCTAACTAGTATTTAATTTAGGATTTTCACATCAATATCCATTAATGAAATTAGCCTATAATTTTTTTTCTTTGTTTTTGCTCTTCCTGGTTTACGTATCAGCACTATATTTGTTTTATAAGAGAAGTTTGGTAAAACTCCTTCTTTGCCTATTATTCCAAATAATTTATTTAATATTGGACTTAGTTGATCTTTAAATGTTTGGTAAAATTCACTTGTAAATCCATCTGGCCCTGATACTTTTTTCTTAAGAAGCTCATTTATGGCCTGTTTGATTTCTTTTTCTAAAATAGGTTTATTTAGATATTCTATTTCCTCTTCTGTTAATCCGGGCAGTTTATTTCTTGTAAGTATTCTTCTATTTCATTTAAATTATTAAAAATATTGGTGTATAATTGGGCAAAATAACTTCTAATAATTGCTTGAATTTCATCTTCATTAGTGGTGTACTCACCCTTTTAGTTTTTGATACTAGTGATTTGGTTTTCTTCTCTTTTTAAAAAATCATATTAACCGGGGGCAGCAAGGTGGTACAGCGGATAGCGTGCTGGCCCTGGAGTCAAGACGACCTGAGTTCAAATCTGACCTCAGACCAGACACTTGACATTTACTAGCTGTGTGACCCTGGGCAAGTCACTTAACCCCATTGCCTAGCCAAAAAGAATAAATAAATAGCACAATCAGGTATCAGCTATCCTTAAGATAAACAACAAAGGCTTCTTTAGGGGCAGCTACATGGTGCAGTGGCTAGAGCACCAGGCCTAAAGTCAGGAGGATTTGAGTTCAAATCCGGCCTTAGACCAGACACTTGACACTTACTAGTTGTGTGACCCTAGGCAAGTCACTTAACTCCAACTGCCTAAAAGTTTAAAAAAAAAAAAGATAATTAGCTCTATTTTACCTCTCCCTACCCAGTTTTATTTTTTGGGATCATCCCATCATAATCATCTCAACCCCAAGCCTTCTATGAACACACTCTTTTCAACTACCCTGGTAATAACATTCTTAAGAGTTACAAATAACATTTTCCCATATGAGAAGTAAACAGTTTAAACTTATTAAATCTCTTAATAATGTCTTTCATGTTTACTTTTTTGTGCTTCTCCTGACCCTTGTAGGTCAAATTTTCTGCTCAATTCTGGTCTTGTGTTACCCTGACTGTAGCTCCACAATATTTAAATTGTTTTTTTCTACTTGCTTATAATATTTTCTCCTTGACCCAGAAACTTTGAAACTTAGGTATAATGTTCCTGTGAGTTTTCATTTTAGGAGCTCTTTTAGGCACTGATCGATGGATTTTTTCAACTTCTATTTTACCCTCTAGTTCTAGAACCTCAGGGAAATTTTCCTTAATAATTTCTTGAATTATAGTATCTGGACTTTTTTAATCATAACTTTCAGGTAGTTCAACAATATTTATATCATCTCTCATCAATGTTTACCAGGTCAGTTGTTTTTCTAAAGAGATATTTCACATTCTCTTCTATTTTGTTATTTTGTTTGATTATTTCTTGGTATCTTATGAAGTCATTAGCTTCCCATTGAGTTATTTGCTTCCATACATTTTTGGATCTCTTTTTCCAACAGGTTGGCTTTCTTTTCATAATTTTCTTGCTTTTTCTTGCATTATTCTTATTTTTTTCCTAATTTTTCTTCAACCTCTCTTGTTTGATTTTTAAATCCTTTTTAAGCCCTTCCAAGGACTTTTGGGAGGCTTGTGACCATTTTACATTTTTCTTTGAAGCCTTGTAAGAAAGCGTTTTGTCTTCTTTTGAATACGAACCTTGCTCTTCTCTATCGCCATAGGAGGTACATATGGTCGTGTTCTTTCTCTGCCTCATTTTTTTCTAATGGTCCGTTTCTTGGCTGTTAGCCCTATATTAGGGTTGGGCTCTGCTCCTGGGGTGTGGGGGTTAAGTCTCAGGCTTCAGGTTTTTTGTGCTGCTGTTTTCTGATCTGGAGGCCTTTGACCTCTAGGTTCCTTTAACACTCTATGATTCAAGGCCAGGTGTGGTCCCTGCTCAGCCGGCTCACTTTCTGGTGCTCTCAGGCACTCCTCTCTGCCCCTGAGCCACTACCAGGGTGCCCAGCACCACTGCCAATGCTCTAGCTTCCGGTGGTCCCTGCAGCTGCAGGAGCATCAGCTCACCCCTCTGCCCCAGAACTGAAACCAGGGCCTCTGCCCTCCTGGGGGTGACCACAGCCAGCAGGGACCCGCCCCTCTGGGACTGTCCTCATGCCTCCTGGGACCTGGCCTGGGCCCTGAGTCCAGCACAAGCAGGGTGCCCCCCCCCAAAAAAAAACTTTCCCTGATCAGCCGCCCAACCTCCACACCTTCCAGAGGAGTGAAGGTCCCAGAAACTGAGGCTGCCCCTAGCCAGCTGCCCTCAGGGCTTTTTTTGTTGATTCAGCGGAATCTGCCCAGAGGTGTTTGCACATCAATCAGGTCAAATCACCACCCCTACCCCAGCCCCAGTTTAGAACTCTCCCAAGCTGTTTTAGGTTGGTTCACTCCTTTACCCTGACTTTTCATTTTTCTGCCACTCAAGTTCATTTTGAGCCATTATTTTAAATTGTTGGGGGGGGGGGGTGGAATGTGGGAGTGTCAGGTAGTTTCCTGCCTTATTTCTGCCATCTTCCCACAATTCCTCCCTCTACCTCCTCTTACTTGCCAAATCTACTAGGCTTTTCTCTATTTCTTTGTTAAATTCCATCTATTTTATTTTTCAGGTCTGCATTCACTCCCTCCCACCTCCCCTCGCCATTGAGAAAGCAAGGAAAACCAACCCTCTATTACCAATAAAACAAATCAGCGTGCTTTTCTCAATCCTCATTCTTCTTGACCTCTCTGGAGCCTTTGCTCCTGTCAATCACCCTCCTCTTCTCAATACCCTCTTCTCCAGGTTTTCACGACATCGCTGGCTCCCGGATTTCCTCCCACCTTCCCATTCCTTCTCAATTTCCTTTGCTAGATCTTCATCCGGATCATGCTTGTTAACTGTGGGTGTCCCCCAAGGCTCTCTCTTGTGCCATCTTTCTCTTCTCTATATACACTATTTTACTGATCTCATAAAGTTCCATGAATTCAATTATTATCTCTATGCAGGTCATTCTCCAATCTTTTTTTTATAAAACCCTGATTCTAATTCCTGATCTCCAGTCTCACATCCCCAGCTGCTTATCCAACATTTTGAGCTACATGTGCCGTAGACATCTTAAACTTAACGTGTCTAAAACTCAACTCATTGCTTTTCCAATAACCATCTTCTCTTCTAAATATCCCTATTACTCTCCAGGGCACCACCATACTCTGACATCCAAGCTCACCATCCTCAAATTCTTCTTCCTTTTTACCCCTTACTGCTGTGTCCTATTGATCACAGCTTTGCAATCTCTTTTATATATATGCTCCTTTCTGTACTCAACACTCTCACCACGCTGGTGTAAGCCCTCGTGACTTCATGTTTGGACTTCTGCACGTGTCCACTGGTTGGTCTCCCAACCACGTGTCTATCCCTGCTTCAGTGGAGCCTCTATTTATTTGTCAAAGTGGTCTTCCTAAAGCACAGATCTGACTAGGCCCTCCCCCCCCAATTTAATAAACTCCTATGGCTCCCTATCACCTCCAGGATCAAATATAAAGTCCTCTGTTTGAATTTTTTAACGCACTTCATGACCCAGCCCTTTCCAATCTTTTTGTACCTTACTACCTCCCACATGCTCTATAATCCAGTGACATTGGGATATTTACCGTTCCTCCCTATATTTTCATTGGCTATCTCCTATCTGGAGCTCTCTCCCTCTTCATCTCCACCTCTTGGCTTCTCTGGCTTCCTCCACGTCCCAGCTGAAATCCAGCCTTTTCTGATCCCTCTTGATGACAGTCCCTTCCCTCTGACATTATCTCCAATTTATCCTGTTTACATCTTGTTTATGCATAGTTATTTACACGTTGTCGTCCCCCTTAGACTGTGAGTTTCTTGAGGGTAGGGACCATTTTTAACTTTCCTTAAATCCTCAGTGCTTAATGTGCCTGGCACAGAATAGGTGTATTTTTAAATGGTTGTTAACGTGACTTGCCTTTACATATTAAGAAACAGAGTCAGCAAGATAACATCTTGTCATCATTAGATCATAGCGTCCGGTTATTCAACCATTTCTAAATCTGCCTAATTGTTCCACCATCTTGTCTAAGTATTTTCTTGTCCATAAGGATAACATAAAAGAATCTGTCAAATATTTTGCTAAAATCTATGGCATATGACCTACGGATGAGTTCAGGGTGCACTCCAAGAATGTTGGGGTGCCCCCAAAATGATGAGGAATAGATGTACGGATCCTGGTGTCCTGAAAGAATTCACTTGAACAGTGTCCAAGTTAAAGAAAGGCATTTACTGGAGTGATGCACCCAGCAGACCTGTTCCCTGTGAGGCAGAGCCCCAGTGAGCTCTACTCCATGTGGGAGGCAGAGCATAGGCAGCAGGCCTTGCTCCCCTAAGAGAGCAGAGTGGCCCCTGCTTCCTGTAGCAGGCAACGGTGGTTAGCCAGGTTAAAGATCTGTTTTAAATACAATTTTATGGAATGAGGGGGAACAGGGACAAGAGAATGAGAGAAGCAGGCATGGCTCCAAAATGGGGGACATCAGGAAGTCCCGAGGTACCTTTATCATACAGATAAGCAAAGAGAATAGGAAAGGGAAGGGGAAGAGTTGTTCTGGAATTGGGGGTGCTTTGTGAAAGCACACAGAGAAGTCCGCGGTGGAGGCTCAATGCATAGTCTTCTTTGATCCCTTTTCTAGTTGGTCACATCCTGTATCTTACCTCCTATCTCACATCTGGCATCCTGCTTGCTTCATCTGCCTCAAGCACTCCTTTCTACCTCATCACTACCAGTTAAGTAAAGAGTCCCCCCCCTTAGCTTCCAGTGAATACAAACCTTTCTTTAAAAAGCCCCCAACCTATCCTTTTAACAATACACTCTATAACTCTGCCAGGAATCACTCAAGCTCCTCAGCCTATAATTTGAAAAACTCACCCTCTTCTCTTTTTCTGAAGGTGGGAAGAATAAGAATCATAGAAATAACAGCTAACATTTATATAGTGCTTAGTTTGTGTCAGGCATTGTGCTAAGCACTTTACAAATATCATCTCATTTGGTCTTTCACAACAACCCTGGGAGGTTGTTATTATTATATTACAATAATTCTTATATAATTATTGTTATACTTATTATCTTATATGTATTTATATGATACATACTATATTAATATTATTATCTTCATTTTGCAGTTGAAGAAACTGAGGCAAACAGGTTAGGTGACTTGTCCAAGGTCATACAACTAGTAAGTATCTGAGAATGGATTTGAACTCAGGCTGTACTGCCCCCAGGCTCAGCTTTCTATCAACTATGTATTTGCTCTTCTCAGTTCTGCTGCACCTCTTCCATTGTCCACAATTTTTCAAAGATCCCTGGGAACGTCTCACCTATCACAGCTGAAGTCCTCTCAATACCCAGGAACGGAGTTTCAAGTTATCAGGTATGGTAACTTGAACTCACTAATGGCATCCAGATGTTCTTTTAACATCAACTCACCTATTAGCCAATTCTGCTGTATTCTTCAAATCTCTTGGAGAAAAGAGAAATGAAACAGCAACGCAGTCTCTTTGTCTTCTCTTTGGCAATCATTAGCATCGTGCTATCCGCTCTCCAGCAGGAGTCCTGTCCCTTCTTTGATTTTCCTCTTGTCCCCAACATAGTTTTTTAAAGCTAATTTTCGTAGTCTTCCGCTCATCACAACCGTTGGTTGCATGTTGACACCCCGATGCTATTCTTATGAAAGACTGTTGGTCTTTTGTATTCATCCGTACGATGAGTTCTCGTTCCTCCACAACAATCTGTTACAAAGCTCTTCCTTTTAATCCTCATCTGAATAATTTGAGTGTGTGTCTTTAAAATTTCATTTTTGAGAGCTACTCACCCCTTTCAGAATAACTTCATCTGTAGAATTTCAGGTCATAGTATTTTGCAGATGAGAAATCTTCTCTGAACTACAAAAATCTAGGGTTTCTGTTACAATATGCCTGGTGTTCTTTTTCAGTCAAAAAAAATCTAAGATAGATTGATATCTTCTTTCCAAGGTTTTTATTATTTCTATTTCAGCAACCAGTTCCTCCAAGTGGATAAGGATCAAATCCATTAGGGCAGTTTCCCATCATTGCCAATGACATCTTTTGAAAAATGAAATTGTCATTGAAGCAAGTCAAGAACCTCGGTTGTTCTGCTTTTGACTGAGAAAGATCTAAGAGACATCCAGATTCATTGAAGGCCCTGATTTCAACTACATCGTGCCTCCATTCCAGGTTTATTACTGTTTCCCAGGCTTCTCATCTATCTCCTACTTCTTGCCTAATGATTTGTAATGTGATACCATGAAAATATTGCTTACATTTTTCCCTCCATTCTCACCTCCCTCTCTGCTTTTATTCTCTGTCTTGGCCCATTGCATGACTCACATGAGTACATCTTCTTAATAAACAGCGGCACTCCACCGCCCTTTATATCTCTTCGGCCCTGGGATAACCACTCTATTTCTAGACTATCTCTAAAGTCATGCCACTATATTCCAGCCTCCTCCCACTAGAACTCAGACTCCTGACCCTGGGAAGCTGGCTCTGATCTGTTAGCTTTCACCTTAGTTTACCTGGACTTGTGCTCACCACCATACTTCCCAGCCATCTCCAAGCCAAGTCACTCCACAATGCCCTCCATCATGCCCACCCCTTTCTAACTCTTGCTCCCATATATGTATTATCTTCTCCTATTGTTATATAAACTCTTTGAGGACAGGAACTGCCTTCCTTGCCTGGACTTGTGTGTCCTGTACTTAACACGGTGCCTGGCACATAGTGAGTACTTAATAAATGCTGACTTTGTTCCGAAAAAAGTTTGACCTGCCATTGCCATATTTCAGTCAAGAAGCCCATCGCAACCAATTTCAGTGACCCATGTGAAGTCAAATTTATCAGCTTGTGTTAATATCACTGTTTAACTTTTTACTCCTCATACTTTGGAATTCATAGAGAGATATCTAGGATCAGAGATTCCATTACTGCTTTTCTTCTTGGATATTGTCTCTGGTGAATGTCCGGCCCTTGATGATAATATTTCTTTGTTTTTTTTCTTTGTCGTACCTGCACATCTCTGTAACTGACATGTGTCTATACAGGCAATTTTATCTCTTTTTTCCCCTTTTTCATTTTAAGCAAGTTTGGCAAGACTCTAGGAAAATATATGCTTTCTCTGCCCCTTTTTAACTCTACTCCATCCTTAGCCATAGTCAATTACTTTATTTTAAACCAAGCTTCAGAAATCTATATTCTGTTTTCAGACACTGTCTTCAAAGTTGGTTATATTTAGTTGATTATATCTCAATTCTTCCTTTTTCTTCTGAATCTCTGTCCTTCAATTAAGACTATGCCACGTGCCTTCTCAGGGTCTTTAGTGTTGTAGATCATAGGGGGGGGCAGGATTATTTGTTTTTGCTCAAGACTTCATAATCATTAGCAATGCTTTCTTTGTTGTTCAGTTATTTTTCAGTCGTGTCCGACTCTTTGTGACCCCATTTAGAATTTTCTTGGCAAGGATACTGGAGTGGTTTACCACTTCCTTCTCCAGCTCATTTTACAAATGAGGAAACTGAGGCAAACAGGGTGAAGTGACTTGGCAAGGGTCACACAGTAAGTATCTGAGGCCAGATTTGAACTCAAGGAGATGAGTCTTCCTGACTCCAGGTCCAGCGCTTTATGCATTATGGTGCCACCTAGCCTCCCCAGCAGGGCTTTCTGGGTTTCTTCTGATAGCATCACTTGTGCCTGCATGGATCACCAAAAAGCTTGTAGTTGTCATTCAGGGTGCACAGACCTTGGAAGGCTCTCCACTGTCCCAGATATATGCCCAAGGAAGCAGCATACCCCCCTATTGGCCATATCTGATTGACCTCTAGCTGTCTTGGTACCCTTCATTAGGGGTTCCTACCTCTTCTCTCTCTGGCCATTATTGTATGGTCTCTTATAGAACTTATGCACAAACTATTGGTTGGTATGCCTGATTCTGTCATGCCAAACCCACACACAGGCTTCCATAGAATCTGGAACAGAGACTCTGTCCCGATGACCAATGCTTTCTTAGCCCTCGAGAAGCTCAAGCATTGCAGGAACATGGAGTCCTACAGAAAGTGCCTTTGTATATTTCACCATTCCTTGGAGCACAAACAGATGGCTGCTCCTTAGAGGGTCCAGCTTCATCATCTACTTATTAGGGGGCAGCTAGGTGGTGCAGTGGATAGAGCACCAGCCCTGGATTCAGGAGGACCTGAGTTCAAATCCAACCTCAGACACATAACACTACTAGCTACATGACCCTGGGCAGGTCACTTAACCCCATTGCCTAACCAAAAAAAAAAATCATCTACTTATTAAAGTGTTCCCCTTTCTCCTCTGGGCCACAGTCCTCCACTTTCCAAACTCCTGAGACAAGTTAGTATTGCCATCACTGCTTCTTTCTTTCCTCCCCATTCTTTCCTTTCCCTTCTTTCTAGGAACACAGTCTCTCTGATAAGCTGGAGAGGAGACAAGTGTTTCTCCAGACCTTTCACCTTCCATAGGAAGGAGATCCACTTGTGTTTGACCAGTCGGTAGTTGTTATCAGGCACCAGTAGAAACACAAACCCATCACACACCCTGTGGGTCAGTGCAAAATCTCTCTTGCCCTCCAGATGTACTGAGAGTGAGAACCTCAGTTCTCTGTTGTTCTTATGGTTGAATCTAATAGCAAACTGTGATGGCCAGCTGCTGGCAAGCTCTGGAGAAAGGCTGTATTTAGAGAGGGCTTCTCTGCCTCTTCTCAGGGTGGGACATGAGGCACCTCCATTGCCTTCAGTCCTTAATTAGCAGATTCCTGCTAAAGCCTTATTGGAAAAAAAAAGCTGCCAGTACTGGATCAAGGTAGAAATCAGACTTCCAGACACTTTTCTCCTCTACCTTTCTATTATTTTCTCACCAAACATCCACCTTCTCTCTTTACCACAACACTCAGCCTGTCTCTTATCTGCTATCTTATGAGCAAGGATGCAGGAAGGTGGTGTCTCTGACTTCCCTTATAGAATGGAATGGTGCTCATAGCCACACGCATGGAAAGTACCTACACAACTGGGCCAGCCCAATGCACAGTGAATCAGTCAAACAAAGCCCTTACTTACTGTGCACCAGGCACTGGGTTAAGTGCCGGGGATACAAAGAAGAAGCAAGAACAGCCATTGCCCTCAAGGTGCTTACATTCTAAAGAGTGAAACAACATGTGTATAAATAGATACATATAATAGGAATCAAGGTGGCACAGCTGGACCTGGAGTCAGGAAGACCCAAGTTCAAATCTCACCTCTGACTCTTGCTACCTGTGTGACCCTGGGCAAGTCACCTAACTTCTATTTAACTCAGTTTCCTCATCTGCAAAATGGGGGTAACAATACCTCCTAGGGTTGTTGTAAGGATAAAATATTTCTAAGGAATTTGACAACAGCAAGGTGCTAATAAATGTTAGCATTTAATCATTAAATTATAATTAAATGCAAGATACATACAGAGGTACAGTTGGAGACAGCCCCCATGCCCACCCACCCTCAAGAATTGTTGTTGGAGGTTCAGGAGAAGCTTGGTATGGGGACAGAAGGTTAGAAAGAAGAGGCTGATGGCATAGAGCCTCATATATAATGCCATGTATACTCCTCTCCATAACCCAAGCCTCCACACTGCTCCAAGTTTTCTCATATGGTGCCTTTGATAAGCATCAGATTCAGTTCAGTAAGGTCAGCAGCCCCTTTCTTAGAACATATTCAGTGGAAAGAACATGGCCAAGGGGGTCAGAAGGCTTGGATATATGATATCCACCCAACATTGGGTAAGTGACTTTCCTTCCCTCGGCCTCTGTCTCCTCATCAATAAAACAAGGAGACTGGACTTTATGAGATCCCTTCCTATTCTAAATCAACAGCCCTATGATTCTACAGAGATGCAAAGCACGAAAGTGGGCTTCAGCCAAAGACGCCATGTTGGAAAAGAGAAGGGTTCTACACTGCCCTAGTCCAATCTACACTGCCTCTGGAATAATGACTGTTTGTCTCAAGAGAGTCCCTTTAAAGAACCAGGGTGGGTTTGGCCCTGAGAAGAGAAGACTGAAGGGGCATATGAAGGCTGTGTGACCCTTCAAGTGTTGGAAGGGTAGTCATGTGAAAGAAGGATGGTCTCACTCAGCTTGGCCCCCAAGGAAAACAGGAGCACAAAGGGAGAAAGGGACAGAAAGTCAGATTTCAGCTCCACGAGGGGAAAATCTTCCCAATGATTGGAGCTGACCAAGAGTAGAATGAGAAAAAGTAGTATGTAAGCACATCAGGGGATACAAAACCCATACAAAGCAGTTTGATTTTGGTGGGGGCCAGGGTGGGGGGATACTAAGCCTGGCCCTGCCCCCCTCCAATATTGTGGTAATGATGATATGATCATATGATATAATAAAATGACACAATACAGGTTATGCATATGTGTCTAGAGAATGGAATCTTCTGACCATAAGTGAATGTGATCGAACTGACATATGTCAAGTGCTCTGCAAACCTTAAAGTGCTATGTAAACTGGCTATTGTTATTATTGTCATGTGAATATATGATAAATGATGTTACAGCTCACCCTCTCTTTGTACCTTATATTTGTACCTTTACTGTATATTTATATGTATGTTATATATGTACTCATATTTTAAGAAGGAAATGGCAAACCACTCCAGTATCATGGCCAAGAAAACCCCAAATGGAGTTGTGAAGAGTCAGACATGGCTAAAAAATGACTGAACAACAAAAAATATGTGTATCCCCATATTTTATGCCTTTATTATCTATGCCCACAGAGATGCAAATTTTGCACCTTAGGTGCTACCCATCTTAGCAACTGCTAGTTCCAGCCCTCCAGGGAAGACCGATTTCCACCAAGGTGAGGTGACCGCTCTGTCAGTGCCGGTTGGCCACTCCCTCTGACATCCCTAAGGATAATATATCAATCTGTGTAAAGGACTTGCTTTGAATTCTACAGGAAAAATGGCACAGAACCTAAAATAGAATCCCTTGCATGTGAAACCGAACGAAGTGGGCTAAAAATGAGCAGAGATGATTAAAAATGGCAAAATAATTAACTAGTTTTTTATTGGAAAGTTTAAATCTTAATGAAACAGCAATGTAAAAGGGTGGCATTAAATAATTAATATAACAAACTCACTGTGGTTTCTGGCTTAACTTTGTCATGACTTAGCAATTTTTCAACATTTGGACTAACTTTGATGCTGATGTTTTGGGGCGCTGATCCACAGGCCATTAAAAAGTTAGACCGGGGGCCATGGGTTAGCCACTCTTGCCACAAATGATAGAAGTGACCATAATGATTATTAAAATAATTAGAGTAACCATGTGAATCAACATAATCGTCACCGCCGACATTTATCTTTCATTTTACAAAGTATTTCATATATATATTTACACATCTGGTCTTCACCAAAAACCCTAAAAGGGAGATAAACCTACGTTATTTGTACTCATTTTAAAGATGAGATAGCTGAGGCACAGACAAGTTAAGACTCACACAGGTTATGTCAAACTTGTAAGTGGCAGAGACAGGATTGGTGCCCAGCTCTTCGGACCCCAGATCTAGTATTTTTCCCACACTCCAAAATCCTTTCAGGTAGAGATTATTTCATATTTTTGTAGTGCCTGGCACAGTGCCCAGTATATAGTAGATGCTTAATAAATGATTGGTTAATGGGTTGGTTGGTTGAATAGCATAGCTGCAAACCAGGCAAGTCATTTTACCTGATCTGTCTCAATTTTCCAATTTGTAAAATGGAAATAATCGGTCCTACCTCCCAGGGTCATCGTGAGGACAAAAGGAGATAAAATTTGTAAAGCGCTTCACAAGCCTTAAATGCTGAGGCGGTGGTGGTGGTGATGGCGGCGGCAGCAGCAGCAGCGGTAGTAGCAGTAGTAGTAGTAACAGCAGCAGCAGGAGTGGTAGTAGTGATAATTGTCATCGTTATCCTCATTGTCACAGCCTTAGTAGTGACATTAGTAGCAGGCACTGGCCACTAGATGGTGCCATAGTGCAAAGAACCTAGTGTCAGAAGCCTCATCTTCCTGAATTCAAATCTGGTCTCAGACACTTACTAGCTGTGGGACCCTGGGCAAGTCATTTCTCCCTGTTTGCTTCAGTTTCCCCATCTGTAAAATGAGCTGGAGAAGGAAATGGCAACCCCCTTCAGTATCTCTGCTGAGAAAACCCCAAATGGGGTCACGGAGGGTTGGACAGGACTGAAATGACTGAACAACCACAAAACGTAGTAGTAGTAGTTTGAGTATTTGTGCTGATGATCTAGAGTCTAGACCTTAACAAAAGGATTTGTTCCGTAAAACTTCAACTCAGTCAAAAGGCCGCACCCAAGGACCTAGAAGGCCACAGGTTCCTCACCCCTGGGACAGAGCAGAGTGGTTAAAAAATCCAAAGCAATAAATAATACAAAAGCCATTTATAATGGATTTTGGTTTGTATTATATGATCTTTTTTAATTAATTTGCCTTCCTAGTTATGTTTAGCTTTAGAAAATAATATAGACACAATAAGCTTTTATTAAGTGCCTGCTATGTGCCAGGCCCTATGCTAAACACTTTACAAATATTATCTCATCTGATCCTCATGACAACTCTGTGAGGTAAGTGCTGTTTTTATTCCCATCATATAGTAAAGGAAACTGAGGCAGACAGAGGTTAGGTGACTTGACCAGGGTCACACAGCTAGTAAATGTGTGAGGTCGGATTTGAACTCTGGTCTTCCTGACTCAAGGCCTGGCCCTCTATTCACTGTGCCACCTAGCTGCCTCAACTCAATATAAAATTAATATAATATAATCAATCTCATTCAGTGTAGTAAACATTTACATTTTACATTTTATTAAGTGCCTACTATGTTCAACGCATTATGGTAGACCCTGGAAATACAAATACAAAAATAATCCAGAGGCTGTCCTCAAGATGCTTACGTTCTACTGGATGGGATATGATAATATAATACAAGCTAGGAGTCGATGGGCATGACAAAAAAGACAAGCAAAATGCCCAAAAACAACCAAAGGAGGTGGAGAATACTTTGAGTCAGAAGACCAGGAAGGCTTCATTTTGGAAACGGGTGCCTGAGGTGAACCTTGTAAGAAAAAGAGAATAGCCAGTTCCTTAAAAACAAACATTAAGCAAAACAACATTACAGGGGGCGTTCGTTTCATGGGAATGATGTCATATCTAGACAACTGACCAAACAGCACTATAGTTGAGCTTCCTAACTGGGCAAGGGATTTAGCTATAACCTAGTAACAACAGTATTGCAAAAAGATACTGGTTAGTGCCAAGTGGTGTGGGGTTTGCCTGCATTGAAATGACTTGCCACTTCCTGAGCACATTCTAACCAGCAGTGGATGGGGGGGGGGGGGAATAGTCTAAGAGTGTACAACATGTTAGGAGGAGAGGAAAATCAATTCCAGGAATGAAAATGAACTCAAAGCCAATCACCTAACTAGTAATTCCCATGCAGACTACTGAAGCTTGACAAGACAAATTCACTGCCCCCTTCACATCATCTTACATCTCAGACTGAAAGAAAGGCTATCTGACCCATGCCCTTTCCATTAGACAAGGTCATGATGGGCTGGGGAAAGGGTCATTGGTGATAGGCTAGAACTTCCCAAGTGTGTAGTCTGGAGGTCCACTGACTGCCAGGGACTTCTGTTGAAGAACATAGGAAAGAATTCAGAAAGTGTTCCCAGATATCCAGCCAGTTCTGACCCTGTGACAGTGTCATCACCCAGTGCTTTGGGATACTCTGTGCCCAAGACCTCAGGCAGCTGACAGCTCAGCCCAGTGGGGCTCTCTCAACCACCCACCCAACACGTGGAAATACAAACGGAGACAGACGGGGGAAAGGACCCACATAATCAGTCCCCTCAGTCCCCCTGAATGATTCTCATCCAACAGGGTCTTGCCTAGCTCTCTTAGTCTTTTTTTCATTGCATTCAATTCTACAGTCATAACATAAGGATTAGCTAAGGACCAGCCCAGAGTTTGGAAATCTCCCTATTTTAACTTGCTACCTAAGGGCAGGCTCAGAGAATGAATGAGACTGATGCCCTCTTTGGCGATACTGGTAACACTTACTACCTGCCTGCCCCCAAAGCTCAATCACCCTGCCTCTCTCAGTGAAGTTCAGGAACTCTCTTAACAACTCTGGGTGGAAGCCAGGCTGTTCCCTCTTGGCCCTGTCCAGCAACCACCCATGATCTGTTGACATGGGCTGTACCGAGATAATCTGTCAACTAAATCATCATGGTCTGAGAGCCTGGCACTGAGTCAGATCACTCATCCAACTCTTAAGATGCTCCAAATCACTTAGCCACAAACCATCAGACAAATCGTTTCATCTTAATGAGAAAATCAAGTCAAATCAACAAATGTTTAGCACAGACAATAGTCTGAGCAGTGTAATGAATTTGATGAGGTAGAGTATGCATGCATGGGGTGTGTGGCACAGAGATTCTACAGAAGAAATGGGGGATCAGAGAGACCTTGTGGTGGGGTGATGATGATGATGATGGTGATGAAGATAACAACTACTTTTTCTGTAACACTTCAAGATTCACAAAGCCTCTCTCTCTCTCTCATAACTCCAGAAGTAATTTGCCCAGGGTTATACGAGTAATAAGTATCTAAACCATCATTGGAACTCAGGTCTTCTTGACTTCTTGACCAGTGCACTAGGTGGCTGGTAGCCACCATGACACCAAGACTCCTCTTAGATCCTACTCCCAGCCTCAACTGATCACTTCCCAGGACACCCTTACCTTACTCTCCCCACAATGCTTTTCCTCACAACCAGAGGTCCACAGATATAATCCCAAGCTGGAAATGTAGACTCTGTAAAAAGAGTATGTTGGAATACTACTGTGGTATAAGAAATGATGAACAGGTTGATTTTAGAAAAACATGGAAGCCACATTGTACAATGGCTGACTTTGATAGACTTAGCCCTTCTCAGCAATACAAAGATCTAAGACATCTCCAAAGGCCTCATGATGGAAAATGCTATCCACATCCAGAGAAAGAACTATGGAATTTGAATGTAGATCGAAACATACAATTTGCTATTTTTTCTTCCATTTTGTTTTGTATCCTCTTTCTGGTGGTTCCTCCTATTGGTTCTAATTCTTACTTACAACATCACTAATGTGAAAATGTTTAATAGGAATGTATATGTATAGCCTATGTCAGATTGTGTGCCCTCTTGGGGAGGGTGGTGGGGAAGAAGGGGGAGAAAAATTTTAAACTCAAAAGCATATGGAAGTGATTATTGATAAATCAAAGTAAATTTATAAAAATTTAAAAAAAAAAAGAAATAACAATAACAAACATTCCTATAGCGCTTACTATGTGCCCAGGACTGTGCTAAATGCTTTACAAATATTATCTCATTTGATCCTCACAACCTTGGTGTCTTGGTAGGTAACTGCTATTATTATCCTAATAAATAATAATAATAACTAATATTTATATAGCATTTACAATGTCGCAGACACTATGCTAAGCACTTTACAAATATGATCTTATTTGATCCTCACAACAGTCCTCAGAGGGAGGCACCATTTTGTTTTATTTGGTTGTTTCAGTCGTGTTCAACTCTTCATGACTCCATTTGGGGTATTCTTGGAAAAGATACTGGAATGGTTTGCCATTTCTGTCTCCAAGGTAAAGAGGGTGCCATTATTATCCCCATTATACAGGTGAGGAAATAGAGACAAAGACAAGTTAAGTGACTTGCCCAGGGTCACTTGGTTAGTGAATTGAGTGAAATGTGAAATCCAGGCATGGAAGGCTAGGCTTGGGGTGGGGGGCAGAGTGGGAGACTAGATTTGAACTCAGGTCCTCCTGAATCCAGGCCCAGCACTCTACCACTGTACCACCAAGATGCCTGTCTGATCAACCAAATGTCCAGCCACGATTCTAGAGGGCTGACGATAAAGCAGGCCCCTGGCTTCCTGACAGAGGGATGATGCATCTGGGGCATTGAATGAGGCATATATACATTTTGGGCGTGGTTAGTGCAGGAATTTGTTTTGCATGATTCTGTATATGTATTACAGGGTTGTTGTTTTTCCCCCTAACGGGGTGTGGGGAAGCAAGATGGAAAGAAAACAGGTTTTTGTTCACTGGGGGGAAAATATTTAATTGTTGAAAGTAAGCTTCTGAGTGCAGCTGGGAAGGAAACAGCTCTGATATGGCCCGAGGCCCTTGCCAAGCAGCAAACCAGCAAATACCCTGCCCGGCGGGGATGACTGTGCTGAGGGGAGGGGTTAAGAGGGGAGGATTCAGGATCTGAGCCATTCTTGGCACACAGCCAGGGTACCCATTTTTAAAAGCCATGATAAGAATCCTAATGATCAGTTCCTAGTACAGTTATTTGTGGTTTTCTAATGGAATGTGTGCTGTGCTGTCAGTACAGAAAAACAAGGACTTGGTGGGGGCGGGGTGAAGGACACAAGGAGGGCAGGAGTTTTTCTGGAAAATCACCAAGTTCCACTAAGCAAATGTAGTCTCTACAGCCATGGGGGCCACCAGAGGAGAGAGGCAAGGCCTAAGGTATAGGCAGGACACAGGAGGGGTCCATTGCAATATGGTGCAACGAGGAAAGGGGAAGAGAATAAGCATTTATAAAGTGCCTACTGCATACCAGGCACTGTGCTAAGCACTTTACCATCATTATCTCATTTAAACCTCACATCGACCCTAAGAGGTACGTGCTATTATTATCCCCATTTTACAGTTGAGGAAACTGAGGCAAATAGAGGTTAAGTGACTTGCCCAGGGTCACCCAACTAGAAAGTATCTGAGGCTAGATTTGATCTCAGATCTTCCTAACTCCAGGCCCAGCACTCTAACCTAGTATAAGGTTTGGAGTGGGAAGACATGTGCAAGGTCTGACAGCAATCCAATCCGACAGGCATTTAGAATATATGCTCCTTCAAAGTAAGAAGCGTTCCATTTTTTTTTTCTTTTGGGGGGAAGGGGTATCTGTATCCCCAGCACCCATCACAGATACTTAAGTAATTATTGTTGACTGAGGCACTGTGCTAGGTTAGGGGAAACTCAAACAAGAATGAAACAGTGTCCGCCCTCATGGAGCTTATGTTCTATAAGGAGGATACAAGATATACAGTCAATAATATAGATAAGACATATTCAAAACAAATGCAAAGTGATTAACAGCTAAGGGAATCAGGAAAGGCCTCGTATGGGAGGTGACCCTCTTAAAAAGAGGTAGGGCTCCAAGAGATAAAGGTGAGGAGGAAAGGCACTCCAGGCATGAGGTATAGTCTGTGCAAATGCATGGAGGAGGGAGATGGGATGTTGTAATATGGAGAATATAAAGAAGCCTAATTTGACTGGAGTTGGGAGCTTAGAATGTGTTAAGAGGATTAATAATCTTGAATTTCAGGATGAAGACCGCTTATGAAGGGCTCCACTAATTATTAGGCATGTGACCAATGGGGTGCCATGAAAAGGGCCCAGGATTTGAAATCTGAAGTGTTGAATTTGAATCTTCACTTGGATACTTAATAGCTGCATAATCATAGTCCTATGAAACAGTGTCTCAGTCTGTCCATCTGTAAAGATGAGAAAGATCTGCCTAGAGAAAGGTTCATCAGAAAAAAATCTGAGAGTTTTAGTGGACTGCAAGCTCAGTATGACTCTGATCTGTCAGGCAAAGAGAGACGTAATGTCCAGAGCCAGATGGGTCACCAGAGGCAGCTGAGGGCACAGTGTAGATAGAACATTAGGCCTGGGGTCAGGAAGATCTGAGTTCAAATCCAGAATCAGACACTTTTTAGCTGTGTGACCCTGGGCATGTCATTTGCCCTCTGCCTCAGTTTCCTCAACTGTAAAATGAGGATAATAATAGCACCAACTTTGCAGGGTTGTTGTGCTTAGCACAGTGCCTGGCACAGACTAGGCACTACATCAATGCTTATTCTCAGGGGCAGCTAGGTAGCACAATGGCTAGAGCTCCGGCCTTGCAGTCAGGAGGACCTGAATTCAAATCCAGCCTCAGATACTTGACACTTACAAGCTATGTGACCCTGGGCAAGTCACTTAACCCCAATTGCCTCACCAAAACAAATGCTTATTCTCTTTCCCCACCCTCCAGAAAGGTCATAGCCCCTTTGTCTTTAGCCAATCACAGGGAAAGGGAGAAAAAATCTGCCTAAGAATTATCAGTATCCCAGAATGGAATGTGATGCCGTGGAGGTCAGCAAGTTTCCCTTCTCCCTGCCAAAGGCTGGGCAATCGACTGCCTGTTCTTTAGCAGATTCTTTAGCAGGTCAGAGAGAATTCCTGTTCAGATCAAGCTTGGATGGCCACCGCAGTCATGGAATCGTAGGCCTAAATATGAAAGGGACCCCAGAGGTTATCTATACCGATCCCCCCATTTTACAGATGAGAAAACAGAACTGGGACTCAGGTCTGGACCTCCTGCTCCTGAGGCTGTGATCTTTCCAGCCGCCAGACGATCAATAGACAAGGAGAGCCTTGAGAGGAAAGAGGGGGAGCGCCCTTCAAAATGGTCTCCAGTCTCTGCATCCTAGGTTACCCCTGCTGCAGCCCTGCTTTCTGCTCCTGGGCAGGGTTAGGGCAGGACCAATCGCCCTCGCCTAAACCTCCAGCAGCCACTGAGACCTAAACCGGGTAAAGAGTACCATCTAGTGGACATCTTGAATTAATACAACTAAGAATATCTGCATAGAGACATGTCTGTATTGTACATATAAAGAAAGTGTATATATACTTATATACACATGTAATGTATATAAACTTACGTACACATGTAACGTATATATACACTTGTACACACAAAGAATATATATTAAAGCATATATATGCACATACAAAGATGTGTGTACATGTATAATATAAAAATGTGCATATGTGTATATATAAAGGAAATATGTATATGTATATATAAAGGAAAAGTGTCAAGAATGGGTCATATACCTATATGATATGTATATACATGTATCATATATACACAAAGAATATGTATTAAAAGCATATATACACATAAAGAATATATGGTGTATGTGGTCATATATGTATACATGTGTACATAAGTCATACCATAGACATGTATGCCATGTACGGGGCAGTTAGATGGCTCAGTGGATGGAGTGCTAGACCTGGAGTCAGGAAGACCTGAGTTCAAATCCAGCCTCAGACACTTCCCAGCTGTGTGACCCTGGGCAAGTCACTTCACCTCTGTTTGCCTTAATCCACAGAAGAAGGAAATGGCAAACCATTCCTGTATCTTTGCCAAGAAAACCCCATTGACAACACGGTTCATGGGATCAATCAACTCGACAACAAATGCCATATATGTATTGCATATATATAGATGCGCATATATGTGACACCTGGGTACACACATATATTTCATATTTCTCAGTACTCTACTGTTACATAGAATCTCAGATTTGAGAAGAAGGATGATACTAAGAATTGGCCAACAAGCCATTTCTTGCTTGTCTGGCACCTGCTGTATGTCAAGTGTTGTGTGTGTATGTGTAAAATATTATAATATATTATATAATAACATATGTGTATATAGAACATCTCCGGTATTTGCCAGACCCTCGGGAATGCTCCTATCAGCGTGGCCACATAGGGGGCACATTGACTTCCTCAGTGTAGCATTCCAGGCTAAACAAAGCCCTCTACGATATGGTACCGCCCCAGCCCTTCCAGCTGGATTTCACCATGCTGTCATTGATTCGTCTGAACTAGGGTCATGGCTGTGGAGAGAAGATACAAGTGATGTGGAGACAGAATCAATGAGAATCTCGAATTATTCAGAAGCTACAAACCTTGGCGACCCAAAGGATGTCCTTGACAGAAATGGGGGCAGTTTAACAGGGAGGGTAGATTTAGGGGAAAAGATAACAAATTTCATTCAGCATATGTGGCATTGGGGAAAATTCTCTGAAAAAAAAAGTCTAATCCCAATACAAAGAAAGAGATGCTGTTTGTACATACTATTACAGGGGCTCTGGGTTAGAGAGAGCAGTACCCTTGTTACTATCTCTCATGATCCAGGGAAAGACAGTGGAGTAGGGATAAGAGACCTGGGTTCTAGTCCTGGCTCTGGCACATACTAGATATGTGACCTTGGGCAGGTCCCCTTATCACTCTGAGCCTCAGTTTAATCATCTGTAAAATTCACCCAACATTGATTATGCATTTACTATGTGCCAGGCCCTATGCTGGTCACTGGGAGACATACAAAGTTTAGATAATTCAGGCTTCTTGACCTCAAGGAGCTCCTAGTCTAGTAGGGGAGAAAGATCCAAATACAAATAAAGATAATATTCCAAATTATGGGACAATTGCATTGACAAGTTTCAGAATCAAGGGCTTTGAGAGATCAAAAGGCAGGCATTTCCAATGGATGAGGTGGAATATAAAGAGGTAAAGGAAAGATAGGAAAAGGGGGAAGGGAGGAAAGGAGGGGGAGGGAGGGCAGGGAAGGGCAAAGACAGACCATTATGAAACAGCCATATAAGCAGCCAGGCAGAGGATGAGGATTCTACAAAGGAGGCCAACGAGAGTAGAGAAGGAGGTGAACACTGAAGCCAAAGGAAGAGAGAATCTAGCAAAAAGAGATGGGGCGGGGATGGGGGGCGGGGAGAAGAGTGTCAAAGGCTACAGAGCTCCGGGAAGATGGGGGAGAGGAGGAGGAGAGAGAGAGAGAGAGAGAGAGAGAGAGAGAGAGAGAGAGAGAGAGACAGAGATGGCCTGGTGTGTTGGGGTGGGACAGTAAGGATAGGGTGGGGAGAACCAATGGATTTGGTGATTAAAAGGGCATTTGGTGACCTTTAAAAGAAGAGCTTCAGTAAAGCTGTTGCAGCAAAAACCAGATTGCAAGGGGTTGGTTAAGGACAAAGTGGGTCCCAAAGAAGGAGAAACACTAAGGGTAGATGTCATTTTTACAACCTTTTCTACAAGAATCCTTTCCCAGCCCTTGATTTTAGTGCCTTTACTCTCAGATTATCTCCAGTTTATGAGAGAGAAAGAGACAGACAGAGAAGGAAGAAAGGGAGGGAGGGAGGGAGGAAGGGGGAAGAGACAGAGAAAGGAGGAGGAAAGACTGTGACAGAGA
>NW_020943070.1:6511993-6542263 GCF_900497805.2 Vombatus ursinus | reverse complement strand
GCGAGGCCAGGGCAGCCCCGCCCCCCCGCGCCTGCCCAGTGCCCGCCCCCGCCGCGGGGGGCGCCCTGGAGGCCGCGGGCGCCAGTGTGGGAGCCGGAGCGAGGCGGGAGCGGGAGCTGGCTGGCGGGTGCGGGGATCGGGGGGCTTGGGGACCGCGCGTGCAGTACGCCCGTGAGCCCAGGGGGGCCGGAGCATCCCGGGGCTCCGCACTTAGAGCCCGAAGGCACCTCGGTGCCGGCCAGCCCAACCTCCTCCATCTTACAGACCGGGAAACTGAGGCACGGGGCAGGGAAGGAGAGCAGGGTACACTTGTGAGCCTAGGAAGTCCGAGTCCCCAGGCCAGAGCATCCGAGGACACCAGACTTAGGGCTGGAAGGGGACCTTAGAGGTCTAGTTCAATTCCCCTTACTTTTACAGATGGGGAAACTGAGGCACGGGGCAGGGAAGGAGGGCAGGATACATTTGTGAGTCCAGGGAGTCCGAGTCCCCAGGCCGGAGCATCCGAGGACGCCAGACTTAGAGCCCAGAGGCACCTTTTGAGGGCCATTCGGTCCAAGCTCCCCCCACCCCCCCATTTTTGCAGGTGGGGAAACTGAGACACAGGGAAGCAAAGGAGGGTGGAATGCACCTGTGAGCACGGGGGATCTGATTACTCAGCCTTCAGCCCATGAGAACCCAAGACAGAGCCCAGAGGCACCTCAGGAGCTGTCCAGTCCAGCCTCTTCCACCCCTGTTTTTATAGTTGGGGAAAATAAGGCACAGAGAAGGTAAGGGAGGTAGAATGCATCGGTAAATCTAGGGCTGCCGATCCTCAGTCTAGAGCATCCGAGGACACCAGACTTAGAGCTGAAAGGGACTTTGGAGATCAAGTTCAACTCCTAGATGGGGAAACCGAGTCACCACAAGATCGCAGAATGCATCTGTGGGTCCAGGTCTTCTGACCACTAGTGTAGAGAGTCTAAGGACCCTGAACTTACAGCAGGAAAAGACCTTAGAGGCCATCCAATCCAACTCTCTTTTTTATAGAGGAGGAAACTGAGTCACAGAAAGGGCTATAGAACCACAGGCTTTTTGCTGGAAGGGTTCTTAGAGGCCTTGAAGTCCCACCTTCCTGTTTAATGTTGGGGAAACTGAGGCCCGGAGGGGTCTTGGATCATAGATTTAAATCTGGAAGCGCCTCAGTGGTTATGTAGGCCACCCTGCTCATTTTACAGACCAGGAAACAGGCACAGAAAAGGGAAGGCGTGTGGAATGAATCAGTCTTCTGTTCCCATAGAACTGTAGACTCAGAAGTGGAAGACCCTTAGAGTCTATCTGGTACAACCTCCTCATTTTACAGATGAGGAAGCTTGAGACCTAGCCAGGGGGTCATGATTTAGAACTAGAAAGGGACCTTAGAGAACTTCTAGGTCCAGCCTCCCATTTAACGGGTGGGGAAACTAGGCCTGGTGTCTTAGATTTAGAACCCTGGTACTTCCTCCAGTCCCTCGTGGTACAGATGTGGAAACTGAGGCCTGGAGAAGGCGAGCAATTTGCTGAAGGGCAGCCAGGTAGAAGGTGGTAGCGGGTCATATTCGAACTTCAGATTTTTTCCGTTAGCCCAAAGGAGGGACCGGAACTCATCTATCCTAATTTCCATTCCCAGCTGGATGAAACTTTAAGGATAATCTGGCCCAGACCTGTTTTTCAGGTGGGCAAATGAAGCCAAAAAGGGGAAGGAGTGGGCACCGAACAGAAATGCAAGGATTCTGCTCCCCAGGCCGGCAGATCATAGCACTGGGAAGGGCTTTTAAAAGCCCCCATGGGAAACACAGCTGGATTCAGCCTGTTTCCAGCGCCCATGGTGTCCTAAGCACTGGAGATCCAAAGACAAAGACCAGGCCCCAGAGAAGGGACCAGAACTGAGCCTCCCTCGGCCAGGCTGGCGGGATCCTGCCCAGAGTTAGAGCTGGCAGGCGCTAGAGAGGTCGTCTCAGGCCACCCTCTCATCTCATGGGTGAGGCCTGGAGCGGGGATTCTGATCCTCTTCTAGGGGGTCACAGACTTAGAGCCGGATCTACACCCTTCTTGTTACAGATGGGCAATCTAATGCATCAAGCATTTATGGAGCACCGGTGCTCGGGAGAAACAGACAAACAGGGAGGGGCGGAGACTAGAATCAGATGCTTTCATTCCCAGCCTCCTGGCTCATAAAGAGCATCAGTTCTGAGGTGGACAGGATCTAATAGAGATACCCTAATCCTAGCCCCTAGATGGGGAAAAGGAGTTCGCCCTGTACTTTAGTTGAAGACCTTCTCCACCTGGAGCCCTGCTCCAGTGCCTGGCGGTTCCATGAAGATGGCCTGGGTTCTAGGAAGCCGCCCCAGGGGGCTTTCAGGGTGACTGTGTGGCCAGGCGGTGGTCCAGCCTCGCTGCATGCTGAGACACATGTTCACCTGGGTGCAGCCGCCATCTTCGGCGACGTGCCTAACGAACACGTCAGTAACTAGACCTGAGAGAAGAGGTGCATTCCCCGCACTGTGTGTGCTAGCCTTGTCTCCAGAGCTAGATCCTAGGATTTCTCCCCGGGAGGGAGCTTCGAGGTCACGATCCCCTTCACTGGGGGTCGGGTTTGGAAGGCATTTTGTCTTGGTGTCTCCAGGGCCTAACACAGCTCTTGGCACACAGTAGGCATTTAATAAAGGTTTCTTGGATTGAGCAGGTGGCAGAGCCAAGGTCCTCGCACCCAGGACCTCTGTACACAAAGCTTTGCATCTAGTCAGCTGCCTCCCTGGGTAATTTGGGAGCTTTGTTTTCACCCCAGGGAAGGCAGCAAGGTACGGGAGAAAGGACTGAGTATGGAGCTAGCTGCTCTGGGTTTGAATCCTGCTGCTTCATAGACACAGTTCAAAGGTTGGAAGGGAACTCGGAGGGTAAAGAGGCCAGCCTGGAGCTGAGCTGCAGTCCATCTCCAGTGTGCTAACAAATGGCTGGCCATCCAGCTATGATTGATGACCTCTATCACGGGGGCTGTCCCGGGAGGTCATTCATTCTCTGGAAAGTTCTAATACTAGTAAGTCCTTGTAACCTTGGTCCTTCCTGGGGGTTTTGAGTGCCTGAAGGCTTCCTCATGAACTCATGCTCACTCTCCCATCAGGCTTGCTTCTTATTTGCCCTTCCACTAAATACTTTGTATTTCCATATAGAACCGGGAGGAAATCCTTAGAGTAGTTCTTAACCTTTTTTGTGTTATAGAGCCCTCTGATGGTTTGGTCGTACTTTGTTCCTCTTAAAATAATGTTTCTGAATGCATAAAATAAGAAGCCACTTATATTGAATGAAAGCAATTATATTGAAATGAAGATATAATGTTTTCTCCCATTCAGGTTCCTGGAACCCTTGAAATCTGCCCACCATTTAGCCTAGTTAGATTCATTAGTCCAACTTCATTCATTGGAGCCCTTCATTTTACAGATTGAAAATAAGACCTGGACAAAGAGAAAGGATGTGCCTCAGATCATACAGGGATTGAGTGCTGGGGCTAGGATTTGACCACACATCTCTTAACTCCAGATCTCATGCTGTCCAGCACACTAGGTCACGACTGGACAAGTCAGTTTCTTCTGCTCTTTGGTTTCTTCATCTATAAAATGCAAGGGACTGGAGTGGAGTAATTTTAACACACGTTTATTAAATGCTGCTATAGGGAAGGCAACTGAGCTGGGCTGATAGGAGAAAAGGATAGGATGGAGTAAAAGAAAAACCTCAGGTGATGTATGCTAGAAAAGCATATGGACCCTGGGTGATCTCTAAGATCCTTCCTAGCTCCAGATTCTGTGATTAAGAATTGATGAATTAATTAGTATAAACTGGAATGTAAGGCAGCGGTTCTTCACGCAAGATCCATGAACTTTTTAAAAATATGTTTTCATCGATTTTTCAATGTAATTGCTTTGTAATCCTATGCCTTTTATTTTGTGCATCTAAAAACAGTGTTGAGAAGTGGTCCATAAAAATTTGACCAGCCTACCCAAAGGGATCCACGCACAGAAAAAGTTAAGAGCCCTTGACAGTAGGGCAAGTCACGCCCCTTCTCTGGGGCCTCTGTAAATTGAGGAGGTTGGGCTAGGTCATTTCTGAGATCCCTTCCAAGGCTGCTGTGCTGTGTGTGCGGTGATACATAGAGAGAAGAATGGAAGCGCTCTCTCCATTCCCTTGTCCTCAACCTTTGCTAGTCTGACAATGCTGCAGAGGTGGCCACCAGGCACCTGGTTTGGTGGGGGGTACAATGGTACCTCAAGTATTTGCATAAATAATAGATTTTGTGGGCATTTTCTTCTACAGTGTACTTTGAACATGCTTCACTCGTGGGGTTACCTATTTGCAGGACAGAAATCATGTTTTAATTTCCTCTCACAGAATATAATACCGTATTGCATGGTATCGTATACTCTAAGAGGAAGGATTCGTCTTCCTACCCTCTGTTGGCCAAGCTAGTCTCAGCTGATTTCACATTCTCTTTACAACTCGAGAAATGAAACTTACCTGAGTATAAAACAAAGCCTGTTTATTAGGCAAAATTTGTATTGGTGGAGGTTTTTTGGCAATGTTTTTAAACAAACTATTGCCATAAATTCTCATTTCCCTTACTAATGAGTTGTTGGTACTAGCTGTGCCTCTTCTGGGTACAAAGACATCTGTCCCTATCCCAACTTGTCTGTAGTTCAGAAGCTTGCAGAGCTGGTAAGGGCTGGGAGTGCTGCAGAGATCCCGAGGGAAAGCAGTGAGGCCTGGCTGAAGGCTGGAATTCTGTGCAAGGATGAGAAGAACCTGGGACAGAAGTGAGAAGATGCCCCTGGAAGTCATCGGAGAGGTGCACTTTGGAGCTCACAGAGACTCTGGATGTGCTGGAGGAAGCGTCTGTAGCCGTGTCGGCCAACATGCACAGGCTCCAAAAGATGAGCTTGGGAAGAAAAGGAGGCAGTTTGGAGACAGCATCTTGATTCTCAGCACTTCCTGGATCTCCCTTAAAATGTCCAATTGATAGATTTGACTTTGTTCTTTTGCCATAATCAGTTAAAACCCCAAGAAGAAAAAGCTTTTAATGTTAGCTGGGACTTAAATTATTTTTAAATCAAATTTAGAAACTTTTAGCATCGTAAGTCTAGGTTTTTTATTTAAAGTATAGCATCTCAAATGACCCCCTTTGCACATCTTGTATAAAAATGCCGGAGGATCCATAGAACTTCCTAAACATTTTTCAGAAGTGTCTTTTTAAGGGCTTAAAGTGCTTTTTGCCCCTCTACAGTCTCACCTTCTCTCCTGTCTTGAGGGTCAGTTGTATTTTCTTAGCCCAAAGAAGTTTGATCTTCATCTCCAAGTTTAAGGAATTCCCAGATGTGTTTTTGCCATTTTATAGGCTCACCAACCATTAGTCTAATTAAGCCCCCTGTTTTCTGATAGGAAAGACAAAACTAATCTTTTGAACATTTTTCCTGAATTTGTAATCCTCAAGATCTTCCCCCTGAGTTTAATTCCCTCCATTTATCAGAAAATCCAAGTCCTGTTAGGGAACTCATGATATCAACTGATCATAGATTAACTAGTCTCTACCTTTCTTTAACACTGATCTCTAAGACTTTATCCCCCCAGTACCATCTTTTCTTTCTGGCAATCAGCAAACAAAGCTAACAGCTGCATACTGGATTAATATGTTGTTTTTAAAGATGGTAAAAATTAATTTCTCAACATTACGGCTAAAACAGTCCAGTGTGCGTCTCATTGCAGATTTCCAAATTCAGGCCCTACTTTCTTATTTAAAGAGATGTTGGTCATCTCAGCATCTTTTTCTAATTTATTAGATTACATCTGCATGTTGTTAAAAAAAAAAAAAACATGTAGCAGTGGGATTCCTAGTAACAGTGTACAAAGTAATGTTTTTACCTCTCCTGACATGAGTAGCTCCTTGTTGATCTGTTTTTCATCCCAAGAAATTTTTTAAATCTACTGGCAGTTTTAAGAAATGCTTTTTTATAGGCCACATAAATTATTTCCACCCTGTTCTTTCTTAGGCTTTTCCTGAATATTCCTGTTCCCACTATGGAACCTGTTATCTGGCCTTTTGACGTACAAATGAGGTTTTGAAGGTAATTTCCAGGCTCTATCTTTGTCCCAGCTTTTAAAATTTAAAAGAGGAGACTTTTTTCTTCTTTACACGTCAGTGACTACATTCAGTGCCGTTGAATATTTCATGATTGTTTCCCTCCTCGCTTTCTTCAGTTTTACTTAGTTGAACAGAATTGACTCTTGGGGTCTTACTATCCCCTAGTTCTCAAGTTGCTGTGTTTTTTGGCAGTGGAAACCTTTGTCAGAGGAAAATTAGGTATTTCTGACAAGTTCATCATCTTGTGACATATGGAGTTAATAAAATAGCTTTAAATTTTTTTGAGGAATAAAGAGGAAGGACCTTTCATTATTCCATTGGCGCCATCACTAGCTAGGTGGAAAGGTGAAGAGATCAGGGCCTGATTTAGAGCTGCGGTATCCAATACTAGCTTCAGGGATATAGGAAACATTGCATATGGCCCGCCCCACCTCCTTTCTCCAAAGTAGTAGTTCACCTTCTTTCCCAAAAATGAGAAGGTGAGGCCAGTAATCCCTGTAGGGTCAGTCTGTCTGACTTCTCTGGCTTCCAACAAGTCTGTTCGTCATTTCCACTTCCTACTTTGTGAGAGAGCAGAGATCTTTTTTCATTTTTGTTTGTTGATAAAGTGTTCTCCACATCACAGCATCTTATTTAAATCTAGTGATTAAAAAAAAGGACTCTGTGTGTGTATACACACATATATAGCAGTTATATAGAATTTTAATTCCCCTCTTTTTAATCTAGTAAACCTCAACGTTATAACATCATCTTGATAAGTACTCCCTAGTAAAGCTGCCTTAAAATGTCTAAATCTTCACATTTTAAATAACTGCTAAGCCAGGGTAAGGATCTAAGTTATTTACTGGTTTCATGAGAAAATTTCAAATATACCTAGTTTATAGACTAGTATATAGTGTAAATATACTGAGTATCTAGAGTGCTTGGAATCCCCTGCAATGATATGTGTGTTGCTTTCTTGTAATGTGTCATGTCTCTTGGGATATTTGATAGACTTGAGTTTTTTCTGTACTTAACAAATTAACAGGGCCATCTTTGATATTTAAAAAAAAAAAAACTTAGTGAACTTGAATCCTAGTAGATCTTTTTCATTTAATTCTAAAGTATTTATAAAGCTTCAAGTTACTATGAATGCTAGTAATACATGACCATCTTAACAGCTTTTTGCTGATTCAAATTCATCTCCATTCAAGAAAATAACAACCTTCCTCCCTTTTTGCTGAAACAATCCAGTCAAAAATCATTCGACTAGTGCTGAAAGATACCATTGAGCCATTTAGCATGAGTCAGTCACTTTTTCAACTATTTTGATAAATTTCTTGGCCTGACAAAATCCTTTTATACAAATTCTGTTCTAAAGAGCTATGTAACATCGCTGCAGTGATATCCACCTGTCTATTGAAATTGCAATACAGTAGATCCTCCCGTCACCATTTCAACCATTGTAAGATCTTACACTCTTTAGTATGCACAGTGTGAGCCGTTTGTCCGACAGCCTCCCGGATCTTTGGGGCCTGTGGCCAGAAATGAACCTAACCCATTGTTTTAGGTCTTTTCACCCCGCTCAGTTGTATCAGGCGCTCTTGATAGGTCTTTTTTGGCATAGGAATTTTACTTTCAAGAAGCACAACTCCATATTATGAATCAAGCCACGTGATTAGGTCTGGTGTACCTTCTGCAATCCGAACCCCTCTAGATGTACAGGTAGCGTGAGGAGAGGACAAGATGCCCCTTTGTTTCTCGCTGCCCTTTCCTTCAGTGGATGACTACTCATTTCCATCTGGAAGCTTTGTTGGCCTCCACAGTGATTCCCCTCACAGGAAGGTTTTCGTTCTTTGTTTCTCAGGCCTGGTCCTGTAGCCGGGAAGGAGTCTGGAAACGGCGCCACATTCTCAAGTCCTGCAGGACGGCCATGGCTTATGATGACTCCAGGAAGAAAGAAGGTATGAGTCCTTAATCTGAGAAGCGTTCCAGAGGGGTTGCCCTCTTCAGTGCCTATAGGCCATGGAGTGAGAGGCCAGGACTGAGAATCACAGCCTGCTCTCTGCTAGGATGGTCCTGAGCACTGTCCTTAGGAAGCCCAGTCTCTGCAGCATTCCCTGGCTGGGTCCGTGGAGATGAAAAAGCAAGACGGGGGGGCCAGCGTGAGAGCACGGAATGTTAGCTTCTGTTTTCCTGGGCTGAGCTCCTGCAGCACTCTTGGACCTTGCCAGCTCCATGGAGCAAGAGATTGGGGATAGGAACCACAGTCTGGCCTCCCACACAGAAGCAGAGCGCCCTAAGCTTCATTCTTCCAGGCCTGCCCCTGCAGTGCTCTTTACCACTGCCCGATCGAGAACTGAGAACAGGAGACCCCACCTGAGGGTGGGCGTTAGGGGTTTGTGCTACCTCCGGTGTTGGCTGTAGTATTCCTTCTGGGGGGATGGAGAAATACTCTCCTCTCCTTGGACCCAGGCCCTTTCCTCTGGTGGAATTATCAACCATTATTATTACGGAGCAGAGGGACTGCAGCCTTGTTGGGGGCGGGGGGGGGGGGGGCGGTTGAAAAATTGATCAAACTTCCATGTTCTCTTTCCTCAAATGGTCATGTGGCTTTCAGATTGCTTTGATGGTGACCAGAGTTTGGAGGACATAGGACTGGCGGCTGGCCGGAGCCAACGAGAGAAGAAACGTTCTTACAAGGATCTTTTAAGAGAAGAGGAAGAGATTGCTGCTCAGGTCAGGAAGTCCTCCAAGAAGAGGTTGAAGGTAAGCAACTGCTCTTTCAGAAGAGGGGCGGTCGTGTCCTCTGTTTCACAGCTAACAAAGAGAGAACTTGTCTCCCATGGTGTTTTATTTTTTCCTTTTTTGTTTTGTTTATTTGTTTCTAAAGTCATGAATTGACAGGGAGCAGAGCATGGTTTCTGAAGGGTTCTTGACTTGCCTCCTTGAACAGCCGTCAATGCCTGTTCCTCTCCCTTGGTTCTAGGAGAGAGATCTCTTCTCCCTGGGCACGGACGCGCACAAGAGGAGGAGGAAGCATTCCTCCGGCGAGTCCTGCTATGGAGGTGAGGACAGGAGGGCACCTCAGGAGTCGGGGCAAGGGAAAGGGGTCCAGATGTTGCTGACTCAGTGGCCTATTTAACAGGACAGTGGTTCTTGTTCTGATTGCCGATAAACCAGTGTGAAGGAGGAGAGAGGTGGAGGGCTGGGATTGTGGAGGATTCAGCATAGAAGAACAGTCTTCATTTGTGATACACCAGGTACCAGGTTCCCTCTCCCTCCCCACCATCCACTTGTCTTTTGCCCATTCCTCTCTAGCACCCCTTTTGCCACATGTGGTTTTCATGCCCTCTGGCCTGCACCTGTGGGTCACCTCTCCCTCTTCTGGAGCATAACTGCATAGCCACTCTTGACTAAGACCAGTTTTTGTTGGCCATGTAATAAGCACAGCTGAAGAGACTAACCCTTTTCCCCAGTGGGTTTGGCCTGGACACAAAGCCAGATGATACTCTGAATTCTAAATTATAACCTACCTTAATCCCACAGCTCTGTTCCATCCTCTGGGGTGTGCTCTGTTTGGTTGCCTGCGAAGACTCCTGAGTGGCCCGCTGCCTCCCAGGTCCAGAGGCAAGCGGTCACACCAAGCCAGGATGTGCGTGGGCATTCACTTCTGAGTGCTGCGTACGATTTGGAGGCTCACCCCTCTCCCCTTCCTGTTGGCCTCTTTCTTCCTCCCGCTGGTGGGGTGTCTGGTGAGAATGGGGAGCACATTAGACGTTGCCTTCCATCATTCTGAAACTGCCTTACTTTTGATGATTTTCAGATCTTTCGCCTTTGGAGTCGTCACAGAAGAAAAAGAAGAAGGTGGTGCCAAGTCCCCCACCCTCCGACACAGCCATGGACCTGCTGAAGGCCATCACATCCCCCCTTGCACCAGGCTCCAAGCCCCCCAGAAAGACTGGGGAGAAATCCTCATTTTCTTCCTTTAGTTCCTCAAGCTACTCAGAAAGCAAAAAGGATCAGCACCCCAGGAAAAAGGGGAGCAGCGGCAGCAGCGGGGAGCTCTCCCTTGAGGACGGTGGCTTCCACAAGGCCAAAAAAATGAAGCCACTTTATGTTAATACGGAGACCTTGACCCTGCGAGAGCCAGATGGCTTAAAAATGAAACTTATTCTCTCACCCAAGGAGAAGGAAGGCAGGACAGGTGATGAGGAGCCTTTCCAGAACCCTCCTCCACAAGGGACAACAAAAAAGTCCTCCAAGAAATCAGCTCGAGATGAGCAGGGCGCTTTCCTCCTTGGGCACGAGCTGCAGAGTTTCCTGAAAACAGCCAGGAAGAAGCACAAGCCGGCCTCAGACCAGCACCCCTCTCCTGGCCCCGAAGGCTTCGGTTCTGACGCGTCCATCTTTTCAGAACCACACGGCACTGACTATGAGCTCTCCAACCTCGAGCCTGCCCTGGAGTCGGGCTCATCCTCGGGGGCCGAGCTGGAGGCCGGTGAGCTGGTGATTGACGACTCTTACCGGGAAATCAAGAAGAAGAAGAAATCAAAGAAGAGCAAGAAGAAGAAGGACAAAGAAAGACACAAGGAGAAGCGACACTCCAAGTCCAAGAAGAGCCCTGCACTTTCCACTGGGACCACAGCCGCGGGAGAAGCCCCAGGTGCGAGCCCCGGGCCCGGGCCCGGGCCCCAGCCCCCAACCAGCACACCTTTCCCAGGAGCTGCACCTGCACCACCACCACCAGTCTTCCATCCTGATGGACACAGCGAGAAGAAGAAGAAGAAAGAAGAGAAGGAGAAAGAGAAGGCAGAAAAAGCAGAAAAGGTAAAGAATTGGCCAGCTTGGGGGAAGGTAGCCCAGGGCATCTGGCCTGAGGTGACCAGGCCTAGAGGAGTTTCCTCAATTACTCACTGTGTCTGTACTCACGCACTCTTCCACCACATACCCACAGAGCTGCTGGGCTGGCAGGGGCGAGTGCCAAGGATGGTTTCTGTAACGCAGTGGTGTGGGTAACAGGAGAGCAGGATCTAAACAGGGACAGCTTTTAGAAATCAAGTGGAAACATTGGCCAGAATTGCTAGAGTAATAACCGGTCACCTTAATGAAACTCATTTGTGTCTTTCCTGGAGATTCCAACAAGGTAATGTTCTGAGGCGGGATTGGGGGTTATCTTGTTTTTCCTTTCCGTTCATTGTTTGAAATGCAAAATCACCAGGCTTTGATCTTCAAACTGAATGAGATTTCTGCCAAGTGACTCTTCTGTAGTCTATGATCATATAATCACAAGTTTCATTTCTGTGTCAGTCTGCAGAAGGGGGGGTGGGGGTGGTCCAGTAGAAAAAGCTAAAGGCAAAACGACAGGGGAACCTTAATGGCTTCTTTACAGGAAAGCAGCCAATATGTCAGAGAAATTCCATTCACCTCCATATTTAAGTAGCACAAAGTCGTTTTCTTCTTTGTAAAGGTTACCTTTTAAACAACAAAGCTGCTTCTCCCACAAAGAAACAGTCCTAACCAATCTGAAAAGCATATGTTAGGGAGAGGGTAGGATGGTATGAGCAGAGATGGAGAGAGACCATCTTGAGGGGCCAGTGAGACATTGATGTAGGACCATCTGCTGGGCCGTTGGAACTAGGTCTGGAGCCCAGGAGAAGAGACGGCGGTGGCAGATGGAGACCTCATCAGTGAGTGGAATCTCTGAGACAGGAGAAGAGGACAAGGGACAGAATCTTGGGAAGACAGAGAAGAGAGAGAAGGAATGAGCAAGCGTGGACAGTGTGGGACCAGCGAGGAAGGAATAACCAGGGTCTTGTGCTCCAGGCAAATGGAGGATGACGAGGACTGAAGAAAGGCCCTGGATTTGGCCACTGGGAGGCTGCCAGTGACTTTGGGCAGAGCAGTTTCCTTAGAGTGGCCAGGGTGGAAGCCACAGTGCAAAGTGCTGCTGAGCGAATGGCTGCAGGAGCGGGCCCTTGTTCAGGAAAGGGGGTGGAGGGCAGGTCAAGGTAAAGGGAGTCTATGGGCAGGTGAGGAGCCAGTGGAGGCAGGCTGAAGATACTCTGAAGAGGGGGACGTCATTGAGGAGGTGGGAGAAACTAGACTTCCGAGTGAGAGGGAGGGGCTTAGCACTCGAAGCACTAAGGGAGAGGAGAAGATACGGCGAGGAAACGGATCGGAGTAGAGAGGGGCTGTCAGCACGGTTTTGGGCTTTTCTCTCCAGGACTGACTGACATCAGCAAGAATTTATGCAGCGCCTGCTCTTTGGCCAGGCCTAGGGCCAAGCTCGAAATAGAGGAAACAGACAACGTGGATAAACAAGTTGGTGGCGAGGAGAGTTAGTGGGGCAAGAGGTGTTGGAGATCATGGAGTTAAAGTGCCTAGTCTTGCCCCCCTTCCTAGTTTTGACCAAATGTGGCTAGTTAGAAAGGGACTGAGGAACTTGGGGAATGAGATCCTAGAATTGGAGGGAACGTCAAAGATCACCACGTCTGAGCCCTCCCCAAGCATAGATCTCTTCGGTCAGACCTCTGACAGATGGTCAGCCAACTCTGCTTGAAGAGTGTTAGGGATGGTAGGACCTCCCACGGCAGCTCCCTCCTTCTTAGAGCATCTCCCCGTGTTAGGAAGTTTTCTTCATACCAAGCTGAAACGCGACTCCCAGTGACTTGGTAATTCCAATCTCATCTTCGTCTGTCGAGTGTCTGGAGGTTTTCCAGCAGCACTCTTGGGTGGGCCGGGCACAGGTTTTATTCCCTTTTCACAGAGGAGGGAGTGAGGTTAGCCTCAAATAGGTTATGGCACATGAACCCAGTCTTTCTGACTCTAATCTCGGGGCTCCTTCCTCAACTTTTGTGGTGCCAGGCAGAATAGCCAACCCCTCTTTAACGAGGCAGCCTTTTAAAAACCTGAACATAGCTACCGTGTCTCCATGAAATCTTCTTTTCTAGGCCAAGCATCCCCAGGTCTTTCAGCCAGTATCATAAAGCATGGCTTGTCCTCTCCTCACCATCCCGGTCACTCTCCTCTCGATGACCTACTTCTTGTCACTCGCTGTTCTTCCCGGAATGTGGCACCAAGATCTGTACTGGGAGAGGGACAGCATTTAGAGACTTGTATGCTTCTTGTGAGGGAAACAAAGTCAGAAAGCAGGCAGACTATGGGCTGTGATGAGCCATACTCCTCTGGAGTTCACAGAGGTGGAGAACTCAGTGATGAAATCCAAAGCACAGCCTCCGTGGGGTAGCTGCAGTGGAGGTGGAGGTCATGGGATTCAGTGAGGTCCATGACCTTGAAACAGGAGGATCTTTACCTTGGAGGATGAAGTGTAGTGAAAGACATTGCAGTGGAGGGGAAGAAGGAGGTGAGCCAAGGGCTTGACTTCTCTCGGGGGTCAGAAGTAGGTGAAGAGGCTGACCCACCCACCGTAATCGGGAGAAGCTGATACTCGCCGTTGGCAGAGACACAGAGGAAGAGTAACAGTTTCATGTCCTGAAAGGAGCGTTAGCGAATAAGGAGACAGTGAGAATGTTACGGGGCGTCGTGTCTTCAGGAAAGAGTCCAGTTTTGGTTAGGTCACAGAGGATAGGTGTGGAGGAGAAGGTGTAGGTGAAAGGAAAAGGGCTCAGAAGAATGCCCCCTACCACTCCATGAAGGAGGAAACAGGAGATTGCGGGAGAGAATAGAGATGAGAAACAGTGTACGACAGGGTTGGGAGAAGGCCAGAGACAGAGGTGGAGGGTCTGGGGAGAGGGTAAAAAGGTACTGTAGTTTTTGGAGCAGAGTGAGTCTGAGAGGGAAGAACCAGGTTCATTAAGGGGAAAAGAAGCAAAGATGCGTGGAGGCAGATAACAGTCAGGAGTTAAAATGCAGAATGATGAAGTTCCTTGTGAAAGGTATATTTGGACAGTTTATGCTGGCTCCAGCCCCTCGACTGGGCTGACCCAGACCTCCTGTGAACAAATAGCACAGCAGGAAACATTGTGGAGAATAGAAAAATTGTCCAAAAACAGCTCACGATTATTTCCCAGATAGTCATCAGCAGAAGTGAAAAGTTTGGGGAGTGAATTTGTTTGTCTTTGATAGGAAATGGAGCAGGCAGGATGTCCTCACTTAAGGAACAGGGTAAAATCATTTTAATCAATCATTAACAGCCGTAAGCTCTAGACAGCAGCTTAACATTCACCTCTCAAAATTACGTATGTGACTTTAAGACATTTCGGGAACAACGTCAGCATTCTCTGCCTCTGGAGGTAACTGATGGGTTGTTGTCCTTCGTTCTCAAAGAGGACCAAAATGATATCGCTATGCCAGAGTCAAGGTACCATGCGTATGTCTAACTGTGGCTGATCAGGCCCACGCGAGCCCAGAATGCTCTACCACAGGTCGGGCACACATAGGTCATGTGAACGCGTGGGTGGGTCCTCCAAATTGGCGCATCTCACGTTTCTTTTGAGCTACTTCAATTCTGTTTTCCTCATAGAGCACGGCACCTTCTCTGATGAGGGCCCGCCATGCTGGGCGGCCCTGTACCAGTGTCTGCCATGTCACACAGTTAATTCCAAAGTTCTTAAGAGAGACCTTGAGAGCGTCCTCGGATCGCTTCCTCTGACTACCATGTGAACACTTGCCCTGTGTGAGTTCTCCATAAAATATTCTTTTAGGCAAGTGTCAGTTTGGCATTCAAACTGGTTACCAGGGGTAACTAGACTTGAGATAGCATTATATTATCCATTCACTGGTGAAACTGAGGCATGAGGCAGTATGGTCACAAAAGGCCGTGGTATATCCATGACAGAGATAGAAATGGGTTCTAGGTGCCTTTTCCCCACAGGCTAGTCCTTCCTGAAGACAGTACTGCCTCAGGTGATGGTGACTTCAGAATCTCAGGATGCCTTTTGAGAAGTGGTTTAAAGTTCAGCACCTACTGTGGCTGCTACTGTATTCCTTTCTGTCAAGTAAAGCATTGTGTGGGCCTGGAAGCATTGGAGATGCTTGAAAAGGATCACATTTGCTATGTTTGTTTTTTGGGGTTGGTTTTTTTTTTTAATTCCACAAACATTCATTAAATACCTGCTGTCCTATGTCCCTTCAAAGTAATTTATTTATCAGCATATTCTAAGTAAGGAAGCTCCGTACTCTGATCAGTTCAGCCTAATTCTATAAACACACATTAGGGTACTACTGTATACAGGGCATTGTGCTATGTGCTGGGGAAGGTATAGAGATAAACAGGACATGGTCTTTACCCTCATGGAGCTTATTATCTGCTAGGGGGACACAGAACCAAATGATTGATTCAGAATGGAATATGGTCACTCTGGAAGAGAAGTCTCTCTACAGCCACATATGGGATGTCCAAGGGGGAGAGTGCAGAGAGGGGGAGAATGAGAGAACACTGCCTGGAAGGAGGTGTCGTCTGTCTCTGCCAAGAACTCGCCGTGCCCCCAGAAGCAAGACAGCTCACCTCGTGAGCCCGTAGTGTCCTGTCTCCACAGAAGGAGTCGTCGTCAAGGATGGCAGAGCTTCCTTCTGACTTAGAGAGGCCAAAACTCTGTGAGATGAGGACATCAGGAGTGGCGTGGGCAGGAAATCATGGCACACGTACATTCATACAGCTGGCACCCTGATACCTCACGAAATGCGGCTGTGGAAGCACGAGGCAGTGCTGGAAGGCCCGACGTCCCAGGTTATCATTAATATATCGGAGCTTTATTCAGTAAATACTAAGGTGTTATTGAAGGGTTTGGAGCCAGAGTGGGGCCTCATCATGCCTGTGGATAAAGAAGATTAACAGCTGTGTCTTGTATGTCGTGGACAATGCTGTTCAGGAGACACGAGGGCCCGAACTGGGGCAGACAGGAGCAGGGCCTGTGACTGAGGCTGATTAGATGTGGGAGATGAGAGGTGAGAAGAGCCAGAAGATGTCCCCAAGAATGTTAACCCTTTGGAGGTGCCCTCTGAGCAGCCCAAGGGGGCTGAGGCTGCTGGAGACAGGCACTCAGACAGCGGCACTCAAAAATGGTTACTGAGGGTAGGGGAGGAGGGAGAACCTCAGCCAGAGACAGCAGAACTGGGGGTGTGGGAGTTGGGCTCTGCCTGGCAGCAGCACAGTCCAGCGGTGCTGGACTCCTCATGAGGATGCTTCTGGTGAGGATGGGCCCAGAGCGGTCCTTGGGCAGGCAAGAAGGAGATCAGGTCCAGGGGCGTGGGACTCACACCCACAGAAGACAGCAGAAGGAAGAAAGGAGGCAGGAGAGGAGAGAGTGAAAAGACAGGAGGATGTAGCCTTGTTAAGTGATTTCCTTCCAAAGAAGTTTGAACTGTTGGCCATTCTGTTGTTTATAACAATTAGCCCTTCACTCCCCAGATCTTGGCCGTCCTTGGGGAGGCATCCAGATTTTTACTGTTGTCGTGTTATCACGTGTCTGGAAGGCCTCATAGGGTCATAGATCTGGGGCTGGGAGGACCGCAGAGGTCATCTTAGCCAACCCCCTTTACAGATGACCAAACTGGGCCCCAAGGAGGTTAAGGTAGTGAGAGAGGCAGGATCTGAACCCAGGTCCTCCCACTCCAAAGCCTGAGTTCTCCACTGTGTCACAGAAAGAAACTTCGATGGTTCTAGCTGTTGGTCCACCCACATCTTTGGAACTGTCTCCACAAACCAGACTCAGGATTTGCCATCTGGGGGGTCAGTCACTAGAGACATTACAGGTGCTGGGTGCCTCAACCCCAGAACAGGCAGGTGAGCGCATCGCCAGGAAGGGAAACCAAAGGGACCTCTTGTGTCAGGGTCAGGGCCACGCATCTGACAATCCCCTGGACCTGGGCCAGATTTGCTGCCAGTGTTAACAAGTTCATTATTTAATGAGCTTGGAAATTGCTTTCCCTTGTCTCCAGTGTTTTTCCTCTTTTCATTCTTTTCTCACTCTTTCTTCCCTGCCAAAGTGCTTTGAGTTTCATACAAATTGTGCCCCTCCCAGCTTCTTCCAGCCTGGTGTTGAGAATAACTTCCACTTTGTATTCAAGAGATGTTTCAAAGGTGATTCTTGGCAACAGTGTGTCTCATTCTGGATTATACTCTCAGAAGAAAAATTGGAAGGAGTCTTTTTAGAAAAAGTGGTGAGGGACTCCTGGCTGCTTGCCATGTGAAGATTAGGTTCAGGCATTCCAGCCAGGAGATACAAAATTAAGGTTTTTTTTTAATAATTGGATTTTATTTAGATTAATTTTTATGTTAAGATATTATTGGTAATTTTTAGACTTAAGTTTTAATTTAGGTAAAAGCTCAGAGTAATGGAGTAGGGATTAAGATTTCTATTTACAGTATACAGCGTCTAAGACAATTTTCAATAGCCTTTTCATAAAAACTGTATATAGAGATGTGATAGGCTTTTTTTCTTGCCATTATTCTTAATTCTTGATACCCGGGTTAAAACATAAACCACTGAAAAAGTATTGTCAGTGACATGAACAAATATACATATGTATATATATGTTTGTGTGTGTATCTGTCTTTGTTCGTTGTTTATACATCTTGCATTCCAAACCCTTATCAGAGAAATTTGATATAAAATTTTTTTCCCATCCACCCACTTTTCTTCTTAGCCTCGGTGTATTAATGTTGTCTGTGTAATTGCCTCCATCCCTTATTTTGTTAAGAATCCGTCTCCTGCCCGGATCTGTGAGAAGTCTGTAGACTATTGCTCTTCTCATTTTTCTTACGGTATGATCTTCAATATTAGGGTCACATTTCCATTTAGAATGTATTGGGGAGTGTGGTGGAAGGTGCTGATCTAAGCCTTATTGCTGCCAGGCTGCACCTCTCCCACTTTCCCAGCACTTTGTATCAGAGGGAGATATTGCCCAAGTAATGTACAGCTTTTGTTCCATTGAACACCAGGTAGCTCCATTGTTTCTGATTCCCCCTTGTCTAATCTGTTGATCTACCTCTGTTTTTCAACCAATACCAGATGGTTATGTTGACTGCTGCTTCATGATATAGTTTGAGGTCTGGAAATGCTATTCCTTCTTTATCCCTACCTCTTTTCAGCATTTCCCTTGATATTCTAGATCTTTTACTTTTTCCAAATAAATTTTGTTGTTTTAACAGGTTCTATGAACCTTTGATAATTTTATTGGTGTAAAATTAAATGTTTAAACTAACTTTGGTCATATTATCACTTTACATTTCTATTCCATTGGCATGGCCAAGCCAAAAACAGCGACTGTTCCTCCAGCTATTCAAGTTGCTTTGTATTTCTTTGTAATCGGATCTATACCAGTCTTTTATGTGCTATGGTAGATCATTTCTTTTGAATTTTCACCTTCTGAAAATAGATTGGCTTTGTTACAAGGGATAGTTCCCGGGATGGGGAGGAAGAAGGGATCTTTTCTGAAAAGAATGTGATCTAGAAACAAAAAATACTAGTAAAAACAAGATCAAATCTGACAAAGTCGGTGGATTTTGGGGAAAGAACGAGGGTCATAGGTGCCAAACCTGGTGTACGAAGGAGATGATCAGCCTGGGAAATGACCTTTTCTTAGAGTCTGTAGAAAAGAGGGCATCCGTCACATCTTGGGATTCTCATTCTCTGAAGGCAGTTCCCAAAGGTGGGTTACATCACCTTATGAGCAATAGTACCATCATGGGAATGGGTACCTTCATGATCTTGCCAGGGGACTGCTCTGAAACGCAGCATTCAAGCAGATGCAGACGTGCTGGTGGTTTGGTTTTGTTGTTTTTTTTTTTTAAATCAGTCCATCATTTTGTGGTGACACAACACCCATTTACTAATTTTTTTTTTAATGTGAGGCAATTGAGGTTAAGTGACTTGCTCAGAGTCACACAGCTAGTGAGTGTTATGTATCTGAGGCCAGATTTGAACTCAGGTCCTCCTGACTCCAGGGCCAGTGCTCTATCCACTGTACCACCTAGCTGCCCCAGCATTTACTAATTTTTACAGAAAGCTAAACCACTTAACTGATAGAAGTTCCTTAAGTACCTCAAATCACCAGAGACTAGTGAAATGACAGTCTCTTTTCTAACATTCGGAAGCTTTTTCTACCAGTGGAGAAAAGAGTGTTTTCTTCCTTTGAGGTGTGGTGGAAAGAATATTGGAATGGGAGTCAGCATCATTCTGGAGTAGGAAGGACAAAGGTGAGATTGAAGTAATGATTGATAGCATAAGATGGCCTCCTGAACAGAGAGAGCCCTGACTTCAGATTGGAATCACCTCTCTACTCCCTGGAGGACGGCCCTTCACCTTCTGGGCTTCAGTGTCCTAATACATAAAATGAGACGGTTGGATTAGCTGACCTCCTACTAAAGTCTTGTTCAGATGTGTGATTCTTTCAAGAGTGAGAAGTCAGTCAATTTAAGTGAATTGAGAAAGCAGGAATGCAGACCTATGTGTTTGGGGGATTTTTCCCCAATTCATGAATAAACAAGAAGGCAAATACCAAATTCAGTATTCGAAGTTTAGTATATTTACATAGAGGAAAATACATTCAATTTACCTGAATTAAAATTCAACTCATATGCTTACTAATGGTATGACCCTGGGCAAGTCACTTATCCCCATCTGCCTCAGTTTCCTCTTATGTCAAATGGAGATAGCAGCTACCTCCCACAGTTGTTGTGAAGATCCAGTGAGAAAATGTTTATAAAGCACTTTGCAAACTTTAAAGTGCTATGTAAATGCTAGCTATTGTGGTGGTGATTGTTCAGTTAAAGTAGCATTTGTTAATCACGAAAAAGACCCAGAATGCAGAATCTTCTCATTTTGTTTAAATGAAGCAATGGCGGTGCCTTCAGATTTTGGTGCCTTCAGATTTTGGTGGCGGAGCTTGTCCGTGTGCCCAGCATGATGCTTGTTGAATTGGAGGTGGTTCATTTTTACTTCACAAGGACAACTAAATCATCATTTAGTTTCCTAATGTAGCTGCACAGTTTAATCTGGGGGGGACCCACTATTTTAAAATGTACAGTATGTTTCAATGCATAAAATGTCAGAGACGAAGCAATGTTGTAGATAAAATAATCTGACACATACCCCCCATCCCCTGCCATTTGATGAAATCATGAACCTGGTACCTTTAACAGATCCCTCTCTGAGGTATGACGAACATGTAATAACTGTGCTTTTGAGAAAAGTTAGCAGGTTTTGTGTCTTTTGTGTTTTCAGTCCTAAATCTACCTCATTTTAGTTAGTAAGCATTTATTAAGTGCCTATTATGTGCTAGTGCTATGTGCACTGTGCTAAACACTTGGGATACAAGTCAGTCCCTGCCCTCAAGGAGCTTACGGTCCAAAGGGATTCCTTCATTCACTCAGCAAACATTAATTGTGTCCTATGTGGCCAAGTATTGGACTAGGTGTTGGGAGGGGGGTGCAAATGATACATGATCCATAATTTCAAGGAGATTATAACCTATTATATAACATTGACTTCTGGGCTCTCAGTGAAAACCCTCATTTAGAATCCTTTCCCTTGATGGAAAAGCACAAAAATCCTTTCTCTTTTGTCCCCTTGGGTCCCAGGTTTCTAAGTCGGCGTCCTAATTATGTCTCGTCCTGTTCTCTTTTCTCTCTGGGGCTAGCCAAAGAAGAAGAACATGTCTGCCTACCAGGTGTTCTGTAAGGAGTACCGGGTCACCATCGTGGCAGAGCACCCAGGAATAGGTAAGGACACACCTCCCCTTTGACCCTGGGCCTCCCAACGAGTCTCCCTGGCACAGACCACCTCCTCACACCCTGTAGGGATGCCAAGGGGTGTAGCAATGGGAAGAACGCCAAATCAGTTTCCTTCTTTAGTTCTAATGTTACTTAAGTAGGCCAGATTAGCATCTGAAATGTTAAATTCCTATTTTATAAGTAGAGGGTAGTCCAGCATAGAAGTGCCCAAAGGATATCAACGTTTATGTGGGAGCGTGTATAAGTATTGGTCTTTGCTCTCCAGGAGGCTGCTGCAGACTTTTCGTACTTAGGAGGACCTGGTCTGGAGCTGTTTGTTACATGACTGGTATCACGTCCTCGTGCTTGCCTGTGTCCGCGTGACCTAGCTGTAGGGGTCAAAGTGCAAGCCACTGCCATAGAGAGTCATTTTCTCTGTCCCTTCTAGGCAGCTGGCATAGTGGTAAAAGCCCTCCAGGAGAAGTCAGGAGCCCTGGGTTCCAGCCCTGGCTCCACCACTGGCCTCGGTGAGCTTGGGGGAGCCCACCAAAGCTCTCTGACCCTCAGCTCCCTCATCTGAAAGCTGCCTGCCTGCCTGCCTCGCAGGTGGTTGTGAGGATCATGTGAGGTGCTGATGGGAAAGTTCCTTAGGAGATGGGAGGTGCTCTAGTACAAGCTCAGATGTGCTTAGGGGGGTGATTGGTTTTGAGACAGGATGATGGAGAGAAACTTCTTTGGTTCTGTTCTCTCAGGCACTTGCCCATAGAGAACGGCCTAAGAGATTCCTTCTTTGTGTGAAAGCATCAGTTGAAAAGTCCTGTTATTATGGGTTTGTTTGATGTGGTAAAGAGAGAGAACTTTGGGGAGCCAGGCTCCTCAGGGATTTGGTGTGAGATTCTCTCTGAGCCGGGCTGGCGGCCCGTGCATTTCATCCAGAGACAGACAAGTGGCATTTCAAGTCTGCTTATACATACTTTTGTCATGTATTTTTTTTTTCCTTTTTTAAAGGAGTTGTTTACCCATATTGGGTAGTTACCTTTTTTCTTTTTTTTTTTTCTTTTTTGCCAGATTTTGGGGAACTAAGCAAGAAATTGGCTGAAGTATGGAAACAGCTGCCAGAAAAAGACAAACTGGTAAGTGTCCGAGTGATCGTTTAGCAGCTTGATGTGGTTGGAATACTCCTAAAAACCCTGGCTTCCTCAGGGGGCTGTGAGCCCCTTCTAGCCTCGGCTCGCAGATGCGGGGTGGTGGTGGTGGGCACAGAGGCCGAGTGCGAGCCAGCCGGAACACGCCATCCCTTGGCGTGGCCGTCAAGCCCTGGTGAGCCACTGGAGGAGCGATACTCTTCCTACCAGAGCTAAGTCATTTCGTGGCCCCCTTGAGCTGGAGGTCTTTGAATCCAGCCTCCTCATTTTATAGGAAGAGAAGGATGACTGGGGGCATGACATGAGTTGCCTAGGGCCCACAGCCAGTAAGTCTGAGGTTGGATTTGAACCCAGGGCCTCCCACCTCCAGGTCCAATGCCCTATGCTATACACTGCCATGCTGCCTCTCAAAAGCGTTTTGGATAACTTGGTCTGGGTCTTCTCTCCACTAAGAAAGCTCATAGCTTTCCACGCCTCGGCAGACTTGTGGCCAGAACCTTGTGGCAACAAGCCCCCACCTTAGAGCCCTCGGGTGTGAGGCCGTTAGCTGCACTGGGTCTTGGTCTTGGAGATGGCAGTCCTGTCTCCAGCGGGGGAGCTCGTGGCCTCACTGCACCTTCTCAGCCTGCCTGCTTCTGACCTACATCCTTCCATCAATCCCCCCTCGAGGATGAGCCCAAGGCAGTGGGGGCCTTCCTCTGACCCTGAACAGGGTTCTGCCCATTGGTGCTCCCTCAGCCCCTCCTGTTCTGGGCATCCATGTCGATGACCACGTCTTGCCTGTGCCCACTCCTTTGGGCAACCACAACCTTGATTCCTTGGAGAGCACAGTCATTGTGATGGGTAGCCACGCGCCCTCACTGCACTGAGACTGGTTGAAAAGGCAGCGCATTTAGGGCTAGCGTGAGGAAGCAGCCGAGGCTGTCCTCTGCAGTCTGCCTTTCCCTGCGTCCTCCCCTCGAGTCGGGTTCACCCCACGCTCTATGACCCAAGGAGTGACTCGACCGAGCCTCGGGACGAGCAGCATGGCAAGAGCAGGACTGGAAGGGACCCCCAGTCTGGGGCAGGACAGCGCAAAGACCCCATGCCGTTTAGGCTGCAGAGCACTTTTCTTACAGCAGCCCCGCGAGGGAAGCAGCCTGCAGATTGTTATTCCCATAGTAAAGATAAAGAAACTGAGCCTCTGAGAAGGGGAATGTCCCCCATCGTGCAGACCCCAAGGCCAACACCACCTGGACAGAAAGCCCCACTGCATCACCACTGCAGTGGTCACTGTGATGGGGGCCCAGTACACTTTGGGGCCATGCTGTTGTTAAGGCATTTCTCCATATGTCAAGCCTCAGTTTGCCTCTTTGCTGCCTCTATCCCCTGCTTCCCATTCTGTCCCTAGGGCCACCCAGAGCATGTCCGATCCTCCTTCAGGGCAGCCCCTTATCCTCCCGCAGCCTCCTTTCTCCATCCCCAGTTGCTCCCAGAAGATCTTCCTGTGCTGTGCTCTCCAGCCCCCACCTCATCCCAGACCCTGACCAGGGGTTCATTCTGGACCGTACCACAGCCCACCCCAGAGCAGCCTCCTCAGAACAGTCCCTTGTGCTATTGTTTGGGTCACATGCACTGTGGACTTGGGCTGGTCTTGCTGTCCACCAACGGCCCCATTTCTTTTTCATGGGCACTGTCATCCAGCTCTGTGTTGGTTTCCCACAACAGCCCAAGGAGGGACATAAGGAAACACATCGTTCCTGTTTGACAGATGAGAACTTTGAAGCTTGTAGAGCTTGTGACTTAGCTCAGGTTAAAGACCTTGGCCTCCCACCTTTTGCTTATCCCATCCCATTTTATGTCATCTTCATATGGGGTGAGCGTCCCATCCATCCCTCTCTCAAAATCATTGATAAAAATGCGACCAGCCCAGAGCCAAGGGGAATCCCTGCAGTGCTACAGCAGACACCCATTTTCCTGGTCTTCAGCAGCCTATTAACTCTTTAGGTCTAGTCATTAAATCAGTTCCAAATCTCCAGATCCAGCTAACTGTGCTCCTATCTAGCCCACGTTTCATTCATAAGAATATATGGAGCGATTTTGTTCAGTACCCGGCTAAACTGCAGGAACGCTGTGTCTGTGGCACTGGACTGCCAGCCTAGCAATTAGCCTGTCATCAAAGGAAATCAGAATAATGTGTCATGACCTGAAACCATGCCGGCTGTTAGTGACTTCTTCCTTCTCTTACTACTTGGGGAGGAGGTAACTGGAGGGCAGGCCCTAGGGCTACCACAGAGGCAGTGGGAGTGGCTGCTGAAGGTAGGCGGCTCTCTCCCCAGCGGTAGTCATGGGTGGGTGCTGAAATCCTGGCCACTGAAGCAGGGTCTGGCTCTCATGTTGAGGAGGGCCTTAGGTGAGCACATGGGAAATGGACAGGGTCAGGCTCCTCCCAGGGCTTAGCCAAGAGCCTGTTGTAGACCTCAGCTAAGTGCTTACAATCCTTCCCTAGGAGTCAGACCGGCTAGAATTCTGCCCCAAACTAAAGTCCAGCTCAACAGCCTCTGGTTTCAAGGCACCATCCTTTTCCCTTTAAAAAAAAAAAAGTATCTGCCTCAGGGCTTCTCCCTTCTTCCGGTTCTCCACACACTTAACAGACGTCTCTGACAGAAGCCAGACGGTCCCATGCAGGTTCTCTCTGTATCCTGGAGTGTAGTTCATCCAGGCCCAGGGCCACAGTCTCACACTCCTTAGTGTCTGGACTGCCTATTTTAAAGGGTCTTTGGGCCTAAAAGGCTCAGCTTCTGGGGAGAGAGAGTCTAGAGGTCAGAGAGCATGGTCTGAGAGAGCCCTGATGGCGGTGCACGGTCCAGGCCCTGAGCAGAGGTGTGTCACCACAGACGAGATCTGCATCAAGCTGGGTGGCTGTGGAGCCCCTGCCTAACCCTGAAATAGTGGTGGGCTGCCGTGCCGGGGCAGAGTGGGAATCACCCATTTGTGCAGATGAGCAAGTAACCTCATCAAGGGAAGGCAGTCCCAGGGAGGCCCCTGGCGCACTTGTTAGGGGTGGAAAGTTTAAGCCAGGGCTCCTCTCTCCAGAGTCAGGAACCATCTAATGATCAGAGAGCAAATATTAATTCATTTTTCCATCAAGCATTCATTCAGCAGCCATTTATTACTGGCCACTGTGTTCAAAGTACCGTGGACTGAAGGAGGCCCCTGCCTGGATGGAACTTGCAATAGTAATAACATATTTCATATTTCTAGGATGCTTTCAGATTTATAGGACATTTCCCCTTCAACAACCAACACTGTGAGGTAGATAATAAATTATTATTATCATTGTTTCTACTTTACAGATCAGGAAACCAGGCCCAGGGAAGTGCCCGGCTTGCCCAGGGCCACCCTGCTGATCACAGTCAGAGCGAGGCTGGCCCCAGGTCCCCTCACTCTCAGCCCCCACCCCCTCTTCACAGCCTCTGCCACAGCCACAGCACAGAGGAGAAGACAGTAGAGGAATCAGAGAGACAGAAAGCGCTGTATGAGAGCTCCAGAAAGCAAAGTTAGGGTCAGGCCTTGAAGGAAAATAAGATTTTAGAAGGGAGAGGGATTCTAGCTATGGGGAGCAGTGAAAGCGAGGAACACACTAATTCTGCATTTGGAGATTAAATCTGCCTGAGCCCGGAGCTGTTCCTTGCTGCCGAAGCTACTGTCTCCAAAACTCCCATGGGAGGAGGACGCTGTTCATCGGGGTAGATTAGCCACGGGCCCTGGCCCCACCATCCCTCCTCTTCATTGCGAATTCTGTAAAAGATGAACTTACAATACAGCCCCCAGATGAGCTGAAAGTCCGGCTTTCGTTTTGACAATCCGTCTCACAAGATCCCCACCACCCAGGGTCTCCCTCCTGTAGTCAGCCCTGTGTGAGGCTCATCCCTGGGCCTCCAGCTTGGGCCTCCTGGCTGAGTCCAGTGGGCCAGCTTTAATTTGCCTCTTTCCTCTTGTTCCCTCTGCCTGTGACTGACCCACCCTTGCTGTCTGCGCAGGTCTGGAAGCAGAAGGCCCAGTACCTCCAGCACAAACAGAATAAGGCCGAGGCCACCACGGTGAAGAGGAAGGCGGCCGCCGGCTCCGAGGGGGCCGTGAGAGTCAAAGGTGGGAGCGATGGTGGCCTCCGCTGAGCGGTCGGGTTAGGGTGGGAGGTGGAGTGCAGAAAAGCCTCCTCCACGTGCAGGGGCCAGAGTGGGGGCTAGAAAGGCCTCGGAAGGGGGATGGGGAAGCCCGTCCCTGTCCGTGGTGCCCAGTTGGGTAGCCAAGTCTCATCTCCCTGTTTTCCTCCTTTGGCCTTAGCTTCTCCTGCTGGAGTGATGTCGCCTCATAAAAAGTCCCCTTCCAGCACGGTAGTGTCACCTTCCTCCCCAGCCAAGGTCCCCGAGACAGATCCCATCGACGTAGCTGCACACCTTCAACTCCTAGGGGAATCGCTGAGCCTCATCGGTCACCGCCTGCAAGAAACAGAGGTGAGGACGGTGGCGGGCCTCAGCCAGCTTCTCTTGGCGCATCCCCTTCCCTCCAGCCCGGCCTCTGCTTTACCACTTGAGAAAGTGGTTCCTCAAAGGTCACCCTTGACTTCCAGATGACCACATCCCCCTCCTCAGTGTCCACGACCTATCGTAATTCTCCATGAAGACCCTCCCTGCCAGATTCATCTTTTTTGAGGCAGTCGAGGTTAAGTGACTTGCCCAGGGTGTCTGAGGCTGGATTTGACCTTAGGTCCTCCTGACTCCAAGGCCAGAGCTCTATCCACTGCGCCGCCTAGCTGCCCCCAGATTCATCTTCTTAAAACACAGCTTTGATTAGACCCTCTCCTTGCCCACAGTCTTTGCCCACTGAGTTGGAGGCCTTCCTCTCCGTGGCCTCGCCCTGAACTTTCCTTCCTCAGGGACTGTCTCCTTCCCACCATTACTGGCATTGTCCATAGCACTGCCCTCACCACGAAGCCGTGCTCCTCCAGGGCGTGATGGCATTTTGTTTGTACCTTTCTTCGGACCCTCATATTCTGTCTTCGGTTAGAATCATGTAGATGCTTGTCTTAACCCTCTGCCAAACTGTAAGTTCAGTGAAGGCAGACCTGCTCTTCCTCCTTTTGTGTCCCTGGTGCCTGGCACAGAGAGGGCGCTCGATAAGCATGGGCTCAGGACGTGAGAGGACGGTCCTGGGGACTCTGGGAATGATTAGCCTCTGCTTCCTGGCTAACGGAGCCTGCACTAGGCTGGCTTGTTTTAAACCAAAGCAACCAGAAGAAGCACCCTCATGTTAGGCAGGGGCAGCGTGGACCACACTGGGAGTCAGGGGGTCGGGGCTCCTGGTGTGAACCCTGGGGGCTACTGTGGGGTTGCTGCCACTTGGTAAGCTTGTCAAGGCCAGGACAGTTGGTTGTGCCTTTCTGGTACTTGCTCTAAAATCCTCATAATTTCCTGCAGTGAGTTTTCTTCTGCCTTTGTCAAAGCAAATGCCAATATTGGGGTGATTGCTCACAGCCTAGGGGCTCGGACCCCTCAGTTACCAAAGGTTATAATCTGATCTTAGAGAGTCTGAATTTTCCTAATTCCTAATTTCCTAAATTCTGTGCTTCTCAAAAGGCTTAAATTGGGAGAGTCGATCATTGGAGGTATCTGTGATATAACTAATTGTACATTTGCTTCATGCAGTCCTGAGCGAGGGCCTTCACTGTTCCTTACAACTTCTCACCAGATCTCCCTCCTTGACTGACTCTGCATTTGAGCCTTCTGATGGGTTTCTTTAGAGGACTTGAACGATTTTATCAGTTCTCTCAATATGATTGTCATTCTTTAGCCAGGAAATCCTCCTAAGCTTATAGAAGACACAGCTACTTCTGGGAGGCAGTTGAAGTCATTATGAACTTTATCCAGCAGATGAATACAGTGGTTGACCTGGGGCCTTAGAAAGACAGAAGGATTTGAGGGCTGGATAACTTTTATCCTCAGTCCCAGGAAAGTCGGGTGTCTGTTTCCTGGATTTTCCAGGGGCTGCCCGATGCCAGTGACCTTTACATGTTCTGGTGAGGTTGCCCCAGCGTGAGGTGGCCGGTCCTCTCCCCTAGGAAAGAAGTAAAAACGGTGTCATGTAAAGCCAGTGGGACAGTCCCTGCCCTGGTTGGGCTTCACTCTCCAAGATCTTAGAGGTCCCTCGGTGCCCTCCACTCCGATGGCTGGCATGCCATTAAATCTCTGTTCCCTTGGTTCTAGAGGCTCACTGCAGGTTATTAGGAGTGTTACATCCCACTACCAAATTCAGGCATAGGCACGTACCCCCAGCTGGCCCAGGGTCCAGGGCACACGTTGACTTCTGGCCCGGGGAGGGTGTACTGCCTGTCCCCCTCAGCATTTGCCCAGCACTCCCTGCAAACAGCAGGCAGAGCATGGGCCAGATGGGGACAGGGCCTGCCCTGATGCCAAGAAAAAAATCTGTCCCCTGAGAAGCAGCTGACCTCAGTAGAAAGAGCCAGCAGTGACCCCCACCATGATGTGGGGAAAGTCACAGGTAGGGACCTGGCCTTGTTGGGGCTTGAACCCAGTCCGGGCCATTGTCCTAAAACCAGGCAATGAGGCAAGGCTGCGTGGAGGAGGACGGTGGTGGTGATGAGAAGGGCCAGCCTACAGAGTGCTTTGAAGGCTGACATAGTGCTTGACTAACATTATCTCCTTTAACCCTCACAATGACCCTGGCAGGTGTGTGCCATCATTATCCACATTTCACAGATGAAACTGAGGCAGAGGTGAAATTACTTATCCAGGGTCACACAGCTAGCAAGGGTCTAGGGCAGGATTCAAACCGTGGCCTTCTGACTCCGAATCCCTACACCACCTAGACCACTCTCATTAACGCCCCAGAAGGGTGGGCAGGAATGGTTGGCATTCACATAGCAGCATTCTGTGGCCACAGTGTCTGTTCCGTGGAGCGTCCAACAGGCATGTAAGTGGCACACGGGATAAACTTGGAATACCCCTGCACATTTTATAGAATGATTGCTGTTTCCTAGATAAGAAAATTAAAACCAAGAGAGGGCCAGCCAGATGGTCCCCAGTGACAGAAGCAGGCCCGCTGCTCCTTGCCTCCTCCAGTCTGGGTGCAACAACTCTGCGTCTTAGTGATGTGGCTGGGGCCTTGTCACCCTGACCTAGGTGGGAGGTGGAGGGAGCAGGGGCCAGCCGGTGCCCGTACCTCACTGAACAGGCACATCCCAAAGGCCTTTGCCCGGCGTCGTATCCTCCCGACATCTTCAACACCTCAAACGATGTAAGTATTACTCACATTTTACTCTCGAGGAAACGGGCTTGGAGAGAGCCAGGACCTGCCCAAGGTCACGTAGCTCATGAAGGGCAGCACCAGGCCTGGCAGCCAGGCTCTCATGCCCGCGTCGCTGCTCTCTCCACTGCACCACCCTCAGAATGCGAGGCATTGATTCCTGGCCCTAGTGACCATGGGGCAGGATACAGGTGGGACCCACAGGGCCACAGACGACAACAGACCATCCGAGGATCCATCACGCCACACCTTACGCTTTCTGTGCTCGGAACAGCCTGGGACCTACAGCACCTGAGGAGGAGACCAGCCGAACGATGAGGAAACGACTGACGTCTGTGGCCCTTCTTTTCAGGGGATGGTGGCCGTTTCTGGAAGTCTTTCGGTTCTTCTTGATTCTATCATTTGTGCTCTCGGCCCTCTGGCCTGCCTGACCACACAACTGCCAGAGCTGAATGGCTGCCCGAAGCAGGTCCTGGTGAGTCGTGCCCGTGTGGGGCATCCTGTGCCAGACCCGGGAGAGTCCCTGCCGTGTGTGCGTGTATGTGTGCGTGTGTGTTCGTATGTGTGTGTGTGTGTGCGCGCGCACATACGTGCACGCATGCATGCTCTCTAAACTGTCCACCTGAGGGAAGGGGATGCCACGCTTAGAGGGAAACAGTAAGAGCTGGGTTCTTTGAACAGGCTTAGAAAGGAACAGACACAGTTGAGCTGCCCCAGAGGTATATGGCCATTCTGGCCTTCCCCCTCCTCCCTGTCCTCTTCCAGGGCTCCTTCTCTCCCAAACAGGGATAAAGGGAAATCTCAGCAGCTCTACAACTCATAGCCCTTCCCCTGGGCCCCTTAACTGATTCCCCATCTCTGATCTCTCCCTGGGCCCCTCACTGACCCCCTCCCCCAGCTCTGGGTCCTCCCCTTGGCCCCTCACTGAACCCTCACCCTCAAACTCTGGGCCCCTCCCTGATTCCCTCCCTGATTCCCCATATCTGATCTCTCCCTGAGCCCCGTGCTGACGGCACCCCCCC
>NW_020943070.1:6487906-6511893 GCF_900497805.2 Vombatus ursinus | reverse complement strand
CCCCCCAGTTCCCCTGCACAGAGAGCTTTCATAAGGCCCCTTCAGTCAGTGCTGTGTTCTTCCTTTCTAGTCAAACACTCTGGACAACATCGCCTACATCATGCCTGGACTCTGACAGCTAAGGATTCTGGGACACATATTCGCCCTGCCCCCTTGCTGGCTCCCGTGGACGTGGACTCTTCTAGCACCCTTTGCTGGCTTTTGGGTGTAGGTTTTAATGTTTTTAATACGTGTACCATATATACATAGGATTGTAACTACCTACTTTTAACCATTTTATGGAACGTTGAAGGCTCAGCCAAGGGGAGCCTCGGCTTACACGTGGGTTTGGGTTTTTCATTTTGTTTTGCTTTTCTTTTCTTCGGTGGTGGATCAATCTGCCTTAAAATCACAGAAACGTGGGGGCCTGGGGGGGTGTTCTGGGCACCGAAGGCACCTCTTTTATGGACAGATAAAACATGGTGGTTTTGTTCCAAGCCGAGTGTTGTCCCCCAGACCCGTCATTGACCGTTTGCCTTATCTATCTTGCAGTCTGAAGTGTACTAGGAAAAAAGGGGATGGGGAGAGGCGAGAGAAAACACAAATCCTTTCAACTCGAGGCGACCATCTCCGCTTCACTCCTAGGTGGGAGATGACAAATCATCTCCATCCGGAGGGAGAGAACAGGCTTAGGCAAGGGGTAACTGCCCTTGGTCCCATCGTTAGTACAGATGGAGGCCGAGCACGTAGGAGAGCCCCAGCCCCTGGGCGTCCCTCGGTGGACTGGTGCCAGAGCTCTTCCTTGAACCGCACTTACTCGGATACTGTGGCAGAGGGTTGGCGGCTCCAGGGCTGGAATCCGGACTCATTGTGCCACGGAGGCCTCCTGAGGGTCACTGCTTCAGGTGCTCCATGGCAGGAGAAGACATCCGCCTGCTCAGCGTGGCTCTCCCTGGCGGGCCCACCTTCTGAGCTCTCCTAGCGTGTGAGTGCTGAGCACTCTGCCCTCTGCTCGCAAGGGAGCTGCAGGAACGCACTTGAGTCTTAGGTAGTTTTGTATATGTGTGTGTGTGTCTGTGTGCGTGTGCGTTTTAATCATGTGTATTTAACTCTTTAAAATCTGTTAGTTCTTAATTTATCCTGTAAATTTCTGTATATATAATTTAATAACAAAAAACCTCCACCAGCAGCAGCACGTGGAAGATTCAGATTTGTTAGATTTGTTCCTTTTCCCATCCCCCCCCCCCCCCCCCCCCCGGGCTGCCCTGGAAACCCTAACACACCTGTAGCTTGAGGCATTTCTTGACAAAGAAGAATCATTCCTTCAGGATTCTGACTCCTCATGGAAAGATGTGTGGGCTGTGCTGAAGATGAAGGGCTAAGCTCTGTGTGTGTGTGTGTGTGTGTGTGTGTGTGTGTGTGTGCGCGCGCGCGCGCGCGTGTGTGTGCGCATGTGTGACCATGCCTTCTTAGCTTCATTTCCATACAGCCAGAATAATTTCACTTTCTCGTAGGAGAGAAAGCAGTTGAAGTTTGGGGGCAGGGGGGGCTGCTGGAGTTAGGTCTGGCCTCTGTGATCTGGCTCCTCTCCCTGGGCTCCAGCCCAGCAAGTTCAGAGGAAATTCTTGGGGAGCCTCTGAGGCTCCCCTCCCCCATCACATAGCCATCACATCACCAAGCTCAGCTTTAGGACAGTCACTGGGAGCTGTATGCGCATCCCCTCACCACTCAAAGCTGCTGTGTGGCTTAACCGAAAAACGGGGAGGAAAGGGAAGAGATGGGAAGCAGCGGGGTTGGCCTCTTGACCCAAAGCTTTGTTGCACACCAGTAAAAGCTTCCATTTGGACAGGGAGGGAACGCTGAGACTTGGACCCAGAACCAGACAAGGTTCCTTCTAAGTTTGCCATTTATAGAGTAAGGAAATTCCGATGTGGGCCTATTCTTTGTTTTTGTTTTGTTTTCAAAACCGAACCCTATTGTATTTGTATTTAAAATTTGTACACATTTGTATAATAATCTGTACCTTGTGGCATTTGGTACTATTAGAGGGAAATCTTTGGATTCAGACCTACTTCCAGTTTTTATATCATTGCTTTGGTTTGGTTTTTTAAACAAATCCTAGTGGTTTGGTCCAAATCCCATTAAAGTTGTATAAAGAAATAAAATTTTGTACTTATATATTAAAAAAAAAAACCCACATTTTTAATATCTGGAGTTCTGTCTCATCTGTTTTCCCTGTGCTACCAAGCAATAGGTGTTAGACCCTTTTTCAGAACTCATACCACACCCCACTTCTCTTTCCCACTGAGAATTCCGTCCTCTTTTTCTAATAGAATGTCATCCCTGGCCATTTTCCTGACACCCCCCCCCCGCCTGTATGTCAGGTTTCACATTGTGAGAATACTTGTTTCTCCTGTCCATGTGCCAAGGACAGGGAATCGTAACAGTCTAGGGAAAATGTCCCTGCTTAGTAAAAACTCACTTTTTTTTCTAGTGCTTTACCAAGCACTTTACCCACAGCATGAATAAGGGAACGGAGGCTGATCTGCCCCGGTCAGTCACACAGCTAGTGTCAGGGCCAGAATCCAAACTGGGATCTTCTGACAGTCGCATTACTTGGCCTCTCTCTCCACATTAGTTTCCTCATCCCTAAAATGAGAGTTCTGCATCATGACCTGTGAGGTCCTTTCCAGTTCGAGGGCCGTGATCCTGTTAACTCCCCAATGGGCCTCCTTTTCCACCTTCCCCTGTTGCTTCTCTTTATGCTGAATAGCTGGTTGGTGCAACTGGGGACCAAAGCATCCTGACGTTTGCAGAGCATCAGCTGCCTCATCCCCTCCCCAGGCCTGTGGCTGGCAGAAGGTCCCTGGTGACTTCATTGAGAGACTGCAGCATTAGGCAGTGATTAGCGTCTACATGTGGCCCAGTCTTGGCCCATCCCAGATGGCTTCAGGGAACCTCCCTTCCTCATCTTTCAGTGTTCATGCTCATGGATTTCTTTCTCTCCCCATAATGGGAATATTGAGATTTGTCTAAAAAGCTGAAAATGCTGGACATGAACATTACTCATGGTCACAACAGAGTAGAGATAACACAAGGCCGAGGGGAAGAGAAATTGTGTCTTCTATTGACTGGACCTATGATTTCCCTCCTATCAGTGCAAATCAGCACCTTCTCTGACACTTAATAGTCTTAAGAGAGTTATCTAGAGTCACAGCCAGGATATACCAAAGGCAAGATCTGAACCCAGGTCTTCCTATCTCTGAGGCTAGCTCCAACGACTAAATAATACTGCCTCCCGTGCCTTTGTCAAGGCTTAAAATTGAATTTATCTCATTAAGCCCCTTCCGTGTATCTTCAAGGCCACAAGGACAGTCCCTACCCTCAAAGAGCTAACATTCTACCAGAGGCAGGGTGTAATGTGCAGAAATAAATACAAAGCATTTGATTAGAGAGGCCTATAGAGGGAGCAGCCGAACTGTGCTTGTCCTTTGAAACAAGCTGGGAGTTCTAAAGGTCTAGGCCAAGGGAGTGTATTCCAGGCGTAGGAGACCACCTCACGTAGCCATGGGAGGGATGTTTGGGACTGGGGAGCAGGACTGGGCAACTGGTACAAAGAGAGAGGAAACCATAGACATAGAAAGTCATCTAGGGGAGAAGCTGATCATGGAGGGATCCTTGCTTGAATGATTTCCTTCCCCAGTATCTCCATGAGTGACTGTGGAAACTAGCCAGGATTCATTAATCAAACAATAAATGTGTGTAGACCACCTTGCTGGGCTCTAGCTGGGAAGAAGAAGGTTTGGATCAGACTGTCTTTCCTCTGCCCTCGTGGAACGTACAGGGTAGCAGAGGGATGTCTACACACAGCCAGACACTAGGTCAAATGAATTCAAGAGTTGTAGGAAGTTTGTCATCAGAGGCCCAAGGGGAAAGAGGGCTGCTGACTTCCTTGGTTTTAAGTCCTGCGATCTCCCATGTTCGGCTCTGAGCTCTTTGAGACAAGGGACTATGTCACTCTTTCTTCATATCCCCAGCATTTAGCATAGTGCCAGGCACACAAACACCTAATAAATGCTTGTTGACATTACCACTTGTGGAATCCTGGTTTCCTTCAAAACTCAGTTCATGCATCGAGTCTGGGAAGCCTTTTCTGATCCGCTCAGTGGTAGCCTGCTCCATCCCTAAAGGACCTCACATTCATTTTGTATGTATTCTGCATAAATACTTGTGAGTCCTTGTGTCTTCCGCCCACACACCCCCATTAGAATGTAAGCTTTGTCTTTCCCCTTGGTCTCTATCCTGAGTGCCAAGTACAGGGACTCCCTAGAACATTGGAGGTTTCATAAATGCCTTATGATTGATTAATTGATCCTCTGGTCCCACTCCATTCCCACCCCTCAGCTTATAAGTGAATGACTTGCCCAGGGTTGTCTACAAGTGGCATCTAAGCCAGGGCTCTATCTACCATGCTGCCTCCTCCTCATGTCCTTGAAGGTTTCTGGTGCTGTCTTGAGTGACTGTTTTGTGAGTGGTGCTATCGAAATAGGGAAACAGAGCCAGTCACTTGATGAGGACAAGGGTAACAGAAAGCAGGCCCCTCACACCGTGGACCTGGTATGCCCAAAATTTTAAAAGGAACACCTTTACTCATTTGGTCACTCCTACGTGGAGGACTTGTGGAAAGACAGAGGCAGGAATTCAATCAGTCATCATTTATCAAGTGCCTACTGTATGCCAGACACTGTCCTAAGCCCTGGAGATACAAAAAGAGGCAAAAAAAAACAGTCTCTGCCCTCAAGGAGCTTACAATCTAATGGAATTGCCCAGCATGTTTAAAAAAAGAGTTGGGGCAGCTGAGTGGCTCAGTGGATAGAGCACCAGTCCTGGAGTCAGGAGGACCTGAGTTCAAATCCAGCCTCAGACACTTACTAGCTAGCTGTGTGACCCTGGGCAAGTTACTTAACCCCCATTGCCTCCAAAATAAATAAGTTTCAATCTTATCAGTGGATGGAATACCCAGACCAAGATCCCAGGCCAGCTTAAGTATTGGAAGACATCAAGCTTAGAGAGGGAAGGGCAGCCTTCAGTCCTGAAGAGCTCTTCACTCTAGTCTACTGAGAGAGTCCAAGAACTAGGAGATCTGGGTTCAAGTGCTGACTGCCACATCCTAGTGGTGTGATCTTCAGCAAATCCTTACTCTCCTGTGACCCTCTCTTCTCTCTTCATCTGTGAAAAGTAGAATGGAAAAAGGCAAGAAGCCACCTGGGTGCCCACTGGAGGGATGGCTAAAAGAAATCGTAGTGTGTGATTAGATGGGAACATTACTTCACAGGAAGAAAAAGATGCAAAGACAGCTAATCAATGATGCCAAGAGAGAAAGCAGAAGCCCACAGATCGGTGGAGACAGACTTTGGTAGAGGGAGAGAACACTAAACTGAAAACAGAGCCAACCACGTTGTAGCCGCTTGTTCTAAACTCAGTGCCTGTGGTCACTGCCCCTTCTGCCCAGCAAGGGCGCCAGCTCTTTTTATCACCGCTTTCTATCCTCATTTTCCTTGTCTAGAGCAGGGGTTGACAAAGTGAGGCCTGTTTTTGTGTGAACCTAAGGATGGTTTTTGGCCCCTGGACTGTCATTTGCCAACCCCCGGTCTGCTGGTTTGGGGCATTGTAAACTTAGCACTGAAAGGGACCTCAGGAGGCCTTCTGGTCCAGGCTTGCCCAGGGTCACCAATAATATGCATCAGAGGCTGTATTTGAACCCAGGCCCTGTGACTCCAGAACAGGGGCTCCTTCCACTGCCCCCCCCCATTGTCCTCTCAAAGGAGGCGTGTTTTCTTGTTTTTATTTTGAGTTGGGTGGTTGATGGGTTATATGTTAATTTTGTGATTTCTCGGGGAGTTCCGTTGTACTTCTGGGGATTTTTCTGGGTCGGTCTTTGCTTCTCATACATCCATTTAAACACTTCTGTTGATGGAAAGTAAAGCAAAATTAATCAGTGAAATGAATGGGGCTGAACTTGGACATCTCTAAAATCCTGTGGTTTTTGCACATTGTTCCCGTCCTCCCCTGAACCAGAGAAATGGGAGAAGGCTGCCCCACACCTCCTTCCTGGCCATGCAAAGGACTTGGACAAATGACTTAGCAAGCCCCCATTAGGATGTGACTTATTTTTCTATCTGCATCCCCATGCTTGGCACAGTTCATTCATTCATTCATCTCTGGGTTTCAGTTTCCCCCTCTAACAACGCCTGCCTGCCTCATGGAGTCAAGCATATGGTATTATGGAAAGAGTCCTTAAAAGGGAGTCAGAAGATTTGAATCTGGGTCTCCTCTGTGCTACTCATTAGCTGACTGGGCGACTTTTGTCAACCTCTCGACCTCAGTGTCCTCATCTGTAAATTAAGGGCGTGGGGAGCTCCCTTTCAACTCTTGACAGCTCACACATATAGTGCATTAACGTTGGCAAGGCACTTTCCTGACAATTATCCTCCAAGTTAGATGGTTGGTGCAAGTATTATCCCCACTTTACAGATGAGGTAGGGAGTCTCAGAAAGGTTATCATTTGTCTGTGGTCACACAGCTGGTAAAGGGATACACCAGATCATTACTGAAGCCCCTTTAATGGCTGTTGTGAGCATTAGATATGGATGGGAAAGCACTTTGAAAACTCTAAGGCCTATGCAAATGTGAGGCCCAGATCTTTCCTGATTTGTCCCAATAACTCTGTATATATTTTTATTCACTTGTCTGTGTATATTCTGTCCCTCAGTAGAATGTAAGCCCCTTGAGGGCAAACAATGCTGCCTTTTTTTATTTGTATCCCCAGGACCTGGCACATGCAGGTATTTAATAAATGCTTGTTGAATTGAATTGAACCATAACAGCAACTAATATTTTTATAGCACTTTAAGGTTTCCTCTGAGGCCTGAACAGATTTCAATTTCTATTAAGATCTTTTTTTTAAAAATTGCATTATTGTAATCAATTAAAAGTTAAACACCTAATAATAATAAAGAAAACTTGTATTTTTATGATTCTTTTGGGTTTATGGTGTCTTCCTAACAACTCTGAGACAGCCAGTAACAGTGTAATTATCTCCATTTTACTAAATGAGGAAATAGGCTTAGAGAAGTCCGACATCTAATAAAATAACTTGAAGCTGGCCCACCTGATTTCCATCTTGAAAGGGCAGCACCTTGCCAAGTGATCCCCTGTCCCAAGGGATGTCCAATTCCTGTCTTTTCCTTCTTTTTAAGGAGTGGTCAGATAGGCTTGTTGAAAAGGACCCAGTGGGAAGAAGCAATTCCACTGCTGGCAGGGACCACTGGTGGTGTTTTGGAAAAGCAATGAATGGTCTAATTGTTCTAGTCCTTACAGGAAGGGTGGGGGAGGATGACTTCACAGCTAGAGCCTAAACCGCCTATGTAATTTTACCAGTGCTGACAATAACAGAAAAACCAGTCCAACACTAAGCCATTTGAAGTGTCTCTGTTCTCCACTTAATTATTCAAAGACATCTCCTTTTACAGACAGAAACCGAGACAGGGAGAGGGAGATGGACTTACCCAGGGTCACATAGCAAGTTAGCAGAAAAGTTAGGATGACAGCCTAGGTCACATGACCACTTCCCTAATCTGGGCCTCAGTTTACCCATCTGTATGAGGCAGGGAGAGCTAGAAGCTCCATAAAGTCCCTAAAAGAGACACTGGACACTTCTGTTTCTGGGAGCCAAGATGGCAGAATAAGAGGTGAGTCTCTCTTGCCCTCCCCTATTAACCCCTGAAAGCTCAGAAAATATCACCCCAGGAAAAACCCTGGAACAGCTGAACCAGAAGAAAGGTGGGGTGCAGCAGTCCAATAGCCCAGGTAGCTTGAGGAATTAACTGGAAAGGCCCCTCTTACCTTGGGGGAAGGGGAGCAGTACAGAATGGGAGGCATCCCAGCAAGCTAGTGGAAAGCCCCACCTCAGCATACCGGGAAGAGATCCTAAGGCACACACCAACACCTGGACCCCCCAGTGCCTCATTGAGGGCGGGGCAGCTGGTGGAAACCAGCTCAGAAAACCACCAGGTACCTAGGCATTCTACAGCAACCGGCTCTCCCAGTGCCTCAGCAAAACTAAGGGAAGCAGCGCTCCAAGGGGCCCCAGGCAGATAAACACCCTGCAACATCCATCTGAAAGGAGCTGAAGAAAGCAAAAGGAAGGAAAGGCCTGGGTGAGCAGGAAATCTCCAGGAGCCATACTACCCAATCCTACCCCTAGAGTTCCAGTGTTGTTGATTCCAGCCCAACACCAGGTAAGCTGCCAGAACCCTACAGCCCCAAGAAACTTGGGTCAGTGCCCTCTGCTCCCCAGCAGGAGACCACAGTGTCTTTAAAGACCAGGAAATAAGCAAACACCATGAGCAAAAAGAAACATACGATCAATTCTTATTATGGGAACAGTGAAGATCGAGGCAGAAATTCAGAAGAGGACAACATCGTCAACAAACCCACATCTGGAACCTCGAAAGGGAATATGAACTGGTCTGAAGCCCAAAATCCTTCTTAGAAGAGCTCAGGAAGGATTTTAAAAGTCAAATGAGAGAGGTAGAAGAAAAAATGGGAAAATAAATGAGAGGTATGCAAGAGAGAGTCAATAGCTTGGAAAAGGAAGGACAAAAATTAACTGTAGAAAACAAGTCCTTAAAAAATACAATTGGCCAACTGGAAAAAAAGTACCCTGAAGAAAACAAGTCCCTAAAAAATAAAATTGGCTAACTGGAAAAAAAAGTACACTGAAGAAAACAAGTCCCTAAAAAATAAAATTGGCCAAATGGGGAAGGACGTACAAAATCTAATAGAAGAAAACAATTTGTTAAAAACTAGAATTGAGCAAATGGAAGCTAATGACTCTGCGAGAGAGCAAGAATCAGTCTAACAAAAACAAAAGAATGAAAAAATAGATGAAAACGTAAAATACCTCACTGGTAAAACAACTGACCTGGAAAATAGATCCAGGAGAAACAATTTAAAAATTATTGGTCTACCTCAAAATCACAATGAAAAAAGGAGTCTGGGCAGTATCTTTCAGGAAATCATAAAGGAAAACTGCCCTGAGGTCCTAGAAAGAATCCACCAATCACCTCCTGAAAGAGATCCCAAATTGAAAACACCAAGGAATATAGTAGCCAAATTCCAAAATTACCAGATCAAAGAGAAAATACTGCAAGCAGCCAGAAAGAAAGAATTTAAATATCATGGAACCACAATCAGGATTACACAGGACCTTGCAACTTTTACATTAAAAGACCGTAGGGCATGGAATATGATATTCCATAAGGCAAAGGAGCTTGGATTACAACCAAGGATCAACTACCCATCGAAAATGAGTATGATCTTTGAGGAGAGGAGATGGATATTCAATGCAATAGGGGACTTCCAAACCTTCCTGATAAAAAGACTGGAGCTCAACAGAAAATTTGATCTTCAAATACAAGACTCAAGAGAGACATAAAAAGGTAAACTGACAGAAAGAAACATGTTATTAATAAGGGCAAACTGTTTACATCCCTACAAGGGAAGATGACACTTGTAACTCTTGAGAACTGTTTATTACACCATGTTAAAGGGGTATACATAAAGGGGGTGGGTATAAATTGACTTTGATATAATGATGAAAAAAATCTAATTAAGTGTGTTAAATGGATCCAAGTAAGTGAATTAGTCTGATCTAACTAAGAAAATGTATTGAGAAAGGAGGAGACAGACAAGGGTAAATTACATCACAGGAAAAGACACAAAAACCTATTACAGCAGAGGGAAAGAAGGGAGGGAGATGAGCATTGTTTGAACATTACTCTCATCAGATTTGGCTCAAGAAGGGAATAACATAATCAGTTAGGTATAGAAATCTAACATGCCCTGTAGGCAGTAGGAGGGAAAAGGGGAAAGAAAAGGGAGGGGGCTAATAGAAGGGAGGTGGGACTGAGGGAGGTGGTGGTCAAAAGCAAAACATTAGTGAGGAGGGAAAAGGAGAAAAAAAGCATAAACGGGGAGAAAAGGATGAAAAGACACAGATAGTAATCATAATTATGAATGTGATATATGAATGTAATGGAATACTATTTATTGTGCTATAAGAAATGATGAACAGGGAGACTTCAGATAAACCTGGAAAGACTTGTATGGTCTGATGCTGAGTGAAGTGAGCAGAACCAGGAGAATGTTGTACAGTAACAGCCATGTTGTGCGATGACTAATACTGATAATCTTAGCAATGCAAGGATCTAAGACATCTCCAAAGGTCTCATGATGGAAAATGCTATCCACAAAGAAGAAAGAACTATGGAGTCTGAATACAGATCAAAGCATACTATTTGCTATGTTTTTTCTCTTGTTGTTTTGTTTCCTCTTTCTTGTGGTTCCTCCTACAGGTTCTAATTCTTACTTACAACATCACTAATGTGAAAATATGTTTAATAGGAATGTACATGTATAGCCTGTATTAGATTGTGCGTCGTCTTGGGGAGGGAGGGAGGGAGGGGGAGAAAAATTTACAACTCAAAAGCTTATGGAAGTGATTGTTGATAAATCAAAATAAATTAATTAAAAAAAAAAACAGACACTGGAATACCAAGGAGCCAACTAACAGAGAAGGGCTACTTCAGAGGGCATGAGTGACACGTCCACATGGGGCAGGGTGGAAAGAATCCCACAGTGTCAGACAGGGAAGGGACCTTGGGGATCATGGCATCCAGCCCTCGAGAGTCAAGTGGAGCCCATGAGCATTTATTGAGCGCCCGCTGTGTGTCAGGCATCTCGGCAATGACAATACTGAGATCCCCAGATGTGGGGGCAGGGCCTGCACCAGGTCCTACAAGGTCATAGGAGTTTGCTTGTTGTCTCCTCGTCCCTTTTGGATTGGGAGCTCCTTGAGGGTAGGGGCTGCAGCTGCCTTTCTTTGTATCCACACTGTGCCTGGCACACAGTAGGCACTTAATAAATGTTTACTGACCAACTGACTTCAGCAGGGAGTGGGAGGGAACCCAGGTTTCCTGATTCCAAGCCCATCCCTTTCCATTCTCCATTCTCAGCTCTTTTGTCCCTCCCCCTCTCCTGACCTTTGATCATACAGAGAAACTAAGGCAAGAAGGGCCCTGGGGAGGACCTAGTCAGGCTCCTTTTATTCTTTACAGGTGAGGAAACCGAGCCCCATGGTGGCAAGCCAGGACGAGGCCCTTGATCCTCCCTACAAAGCACCAGAGGTCCTCACGATTCCAAAAATCCAGGCCAAGGGGCCCATTGTACAGATAAGCAAACTGAGGCTGGGAGGCAGCCAGGAAGCCACTTGCTGGGTGGCGACGGGCAAGTCCCACCCCCTCTCTGGGCTTGAACAGTAAAATGAGAGAGTGGGGCTACATGAGGAGGCTGGTCCCTTCCAACTGCAGATCTCCGAGTCTAGGGTGGAGGAAGGGAGGCAGGGGGTTGCCCTCGATGACCTCTGACATTCTATGGAGGAAGGTGTTGGCTGGCAAGGGCTCAGCAAGAGTCAGTGGCACTGTGACGACACGACGCCGACGCTCCAGCTGAGAAGGCCACACCCCTGGCTCCGCCTCGTGTCTGTGATTGGCACACCAAGGGGCGGGGCCTGCGGTCACGCCCCCGGCCGGCTGCTCCAAGGGGGCGGGTCACGTGACGACTCCGAGGCCGTGGCAGTTGCTGTCAGCTGATCCCTTGGGCTCGGAGGGGTGGCGGCGGCGACCATGGACTTTCTCCTGGGGAACCCGTTCAGCTCCCCTGTGGGGCAGCGCATCGGTAAGTGCCCCGTGCGTCCCAGCCCCCCCAGCTCCGGCCTCCGCCACCTGGGGACCCCTCGGGCTCGAAGCCCCAGATCTAGGGTACTCAGGGGATCCTCCCCCCTCTGTCTCCCGAGAGCGCAGAGTGACAACGTCCGCGAACCAATAGAAAGCGTCTCTGCGCTGACTGGCGGGGGCTCCGACCTATAAGCTGCGTGGGGGGCGGGCTCCGGAGGCCGCGGTTTATCCAATCGGCACCTGAGGAGGTCCCCGGGAGCCGGGCAGAAAGTTTTCTCTCTTAAAGGGCCCGCGGCGTCCCGGGGCTCCCGGGGCTCCTGGGGCTCTGGACGCTTGAGTGGGGCTGGCACCAAGGGTCTGCCGCTGGGACAAGGGCGTCGGGAGCGGGAGAGCTGGCGCTGAAAGGGACCCTAGAAGCAGCGTGTTCCGAGGGAAAGAGCCTCCGAAGGCAGAGGATCTGGGTTCAAATTCTGCCCAGGACACGTACGACCCGGGTGACCCTGGGCAAGTCCGGTCACCTCCCTGAGCCTCAGTTTCCTTATATGCAGAATGAGGGAGAGTTGGACTGAGTGCCCCCGGAGGGTCTTTCCAGCTTTTCTGTGTAACTTCCCCTCTCCGGGCCTCAGTTTCTCATCTGTAAAATGGGGATTCAATTCCGCGGACATGAATTGGTCAGTAAGCATCCATGTAGCTCCTCTGTGTGCCGGGCACTGCGCTCAGCACCGGGGCATTTGTATCCCGGAGGGCTCACGAGCTCCTGGGGGTGACGGTGTGCAAAGCAGACCTCTAGGAAGAGGAGGCATCAAGCACTTAGGCTCCCCGCTGCGCCAGGCACTAGGCTGGGGAAACAAAGTGCTCGTCTTCTCTGTGCCCCGCACACAGTGGCGCTTAGTAAGTGTTGGCTGACTGGCCCAGAGTGACTGCCTTTGTGCAGGCAGACCAGCACTGTGGGAATCCTGCCCCTGGCCACTTCTTACCTTGGTGTGTGGGTCCCTTCACCCCCTCCTCTTCATCTGTAAAATCTGCAGATTAGACCGGCTAGCCCCTGGGCCCCCAGTAGTTTTGGTCCTCGGAATGAAGTCAGCTATTACTGTGTGCTAAGCACTTTTTGGTGCCTTGGGGATAAAATTACAAAAGTCTAGCTGCCCTGCCCTTGAGAAGCTTGTGTTCTATTGAGGGGAGACCACACACTTAGGGGAATAGTGGGGAAGGGGCCCTGAAAGTGATCTGAGAAGTCACTCGGATGGTGAATGGAGCAATCGATTGACTTATCATGTGTACACAGTGAGTGTCATATATATGCAGATGAATGAAAAACAGTATGAAGGGGGGGAAATGAATCAGGGAGGGCTTCACGGAGGAGGTGGCACAAAGCTGAGCCTTGAAGGAAAAAAGATTCAGCAAGATGGACAGGGGCAGGTAGGCAGGCGGCTGTTGTAGGAAGGGAATGAGGCTTATGGGAATCCCCTGGCGCCAAGCACCCGGACCAGCGAGTGGCCTGGTCAGTCCTGTTTGTCAGGAATGAAGAGGCTGGTGAGCGCTGGCCGGAGCCTAATTGTGGAGGCCATCGAAGCCAGGCTCAGGAGGAAGCCACCAAAGGTGTCTGAGCATCTCTGAATGACTTGGGAAGACCCGAGTCTGGAGGGTTATCTTGGTGGCTGTTTGTCCAGTGATCAGTCAGTCAGTCAGTCAACAGCTATTTTAAATGCTTTCTCTGTGCCAGACACTGTGGGAGGTACTGGAGATACAGAGAGAGGAAAAAGCAGGGCCCCTGCTCTCAGGGAGCTCCCATTCTAATGGAGGAAATGGTAAGGAGGTGACTGCATCTGAAATGGGTACAGAGTAGAGGGGAAGTAATTAATCTCAGAAAAAAAGGCTGCAGGGACAGGAAAGGCCTTTTGAAGAAGATAGGATTTGAACTGAGTCTTGAAGGAAGCCAGGGAAGCAAAGAGCAGAAGTAAAGAAAGAGAGGGTTCCAGGCATGGGGCACAGCCAGTGCAAAGGCCTGGAGGTAGGAGATAGGGTTTTGTGTTCTGGGAACAGCAAGACCAGCATAGAGGAGGAGGAAAGTGTAAGAAGGCTGGAATGGTGTGAAGGGCCTTATTTTCTCTTTGATCCTGGAGGTAATAAGGATGCCTCTGGAGGAGAGGGGGCAGTTACATGGTCACGTCTGGGAGAGGGGGGAGGGGACAGCTGGGGATACTATCTACAGGCCTGCTTAACAAGACTGTGCTAAATGAGGATCAAATAAGACTCAGATGGCCGCTGGATGACTCAGTGGGTAGAATACAAATTCAAAGGCTTTGAGTCCTGTGTGACGCTAGGTCTGCCTCAGTTTCCCCAACTGGAAAGTGGGAATGATAACAGCACCTACCTCCCAAGTTTGTTGTGAGGATCTGACTCCCTCCCCCCAATCCCTCCCCCAGAGGCATCTTCCAGTGAGTGGGAGTGCTCATCTTAGAACCAGAAAGACTCTGGCCCAGGCAGGGTGGCCTTGCAGACTAAAGGCCTTGAGGTCCTTTACAGCTCTAAATGTCTGAGCTTCTGATTTCACCCAAGCGAATTCCACATCTCTGGAATTCCAGCCTTTGCGGTCAGAAGAGCTGTGTTCTCAGATTCCTCCCAGGGCAGGGTGATCCCAACTTTAGACGTGGCCGGGGCTCCTGGAAGGCCACCTGACCATGAGTCAGGCTCTGGGCTGGAGAGAGAGTGAATGCCTGTGGCTCCTGGCTCTTAAACACCCCCCTCAGCAGTCCCAGACAGCCCCACTTTCACTTCTGGCTGAGATTGGAGCTTCCCTCATTGATAATATAATGTCTGGCCTTTTATAGGTAAGAGGCATCTGCCAGAGATTTCTGGAGAAAATTCACCTTTCTGAGTTAACAACCATTCAGAGAATCAGTCTGAAGGCATTCGTGAAGTGTTTACTTCCTATGTACCAGGCGTTTTGCTGAGAGCACTTAGAGAAAGCAAAAACAATCCCTGCCCCCCAGGAAGCCAAGGTTTGTCAGAGGCAGAAATGAGGAGGGATGGCATTCCAGGCGGGGGGTACCACCAGGACAAAGGCTTGACTTGGGGGAGATAGAGCATGATGTATGAAAGACAGCAGCTCCTCCGCTAGGGTAGGAGACTGTGGAGGAGAATAAACTGGGCAGGGCTTTCACTGCCAGCTGGGCACAACAGTGCTTCCAAGGAAGTCTTACAGATGTTGGCTCCATTTTACAGATGAGTGAACTGAGGCCTAAAACGAAATCATTTCCTCTTCATCATGTAGCTAGTAAGTGTCAAAGGCAGGATTTGAACCCAGCTCTCTCCTCACTCCTTCTCCAGCTCCCTGACTTGTGCCAGGATGCTTCTGGGATGTAACAAGTTTTCCTGAGGGTCTGCATTTCTCTGCATTAACCAAAAGGTGCAGGGGGTCGAGGAAGGCTTGTTAGCCTGAGCTGCTCCCATTCTCTCCCAGCCATCAGAGCATCTTGGCAGCGCTGGAAGGGGCCTGGCAGGTCCTTTGTCTGGCCCTCTCATCCTCACTGGCACACAGTAGGGAACCGGTGACTTAGCCGAGGTCCCAAGTCAGGGGCAGACCCAGCAAGAGATGGCCCAAGCAGGCCATCCGTCCTCCCTACCCAGTGGCCAGCCACCTTTGACATCGACCCATACCTCAGAGGAGACTGAAGAAATAGGCATAACTTTAGCCCTCTGAGGTTTATACCAGCTTTGTGGGCGAGAGAATACTTAGTATTATGCCCATTTCATAGAGAAGAAAACTGAAGCTCAGTGGATGAATTGATGTGCCCAGGGCCACAAATCTAAAAGCACAGGACATATGAGTCCATGCTAACCCAGTGTTCTGCACATAGTGGGCCTAAAAGTCCTTACCAACCAAGTGTTCTGCACATAGTAGGTCCCTGAGAGGCATTTGTTGAATAGTCCGGTCATTCTGACGCTTCTCTTAGACAGAGGTAGAGTAAAACCACATGGCGCTAACCTAGGTTCACCCCGAATGCCTTCTGTTGGCCCACGACCATCTTCTTTGAGGGTAGAAGCCCAAATTTGCACCACAAGTGAAAAGATGCCTCCCCACCAGGCCCGAGGGCAGGATCTGTGGGCTCTGGAGTCCATCAGCCACAGGCAGAGCAGCGCAGAGCTAGTTCTAATGAGTTACTCTCGATGGGTCTGTGCTCATAAGGGAACAAGGATACTTGTATCCACTTCAGAATTGTTTCTTTTTATGCTCCTTTATTGGGCCACAATGGGCAGGCTTGAGCTCTGCATGGCTCCCCATCCCCTTCCCTGACAGATGACGGCTCTTCCAGAACCATGGGGTCCACGTGGCCCCCGAATGCCCTCATCCCTGCAGGCTGACAGATATAATTTAGATAATGCTAACCTTCCTGCTGCCTGTTCTTCTGTCTGTGGGCCCTTTCACCATGGCAACGGCCCAGTGGGAAAAGGTTTCCAGATTAATCGGTAATCATTTGTGGTTCCATCTGGTGGTTATCTAAGCATTTTCTAAGTACTGTCCAAGGACGGGTCCTGCTAGCACCAAAACATAGGGCAGGAGACAGCCTGAGGACAGACTACAGTTCAGGAATCCTGTTTCCCAGCTATGGGACCTCCCGGAGGATTGTGGGAGCTGAATAAACAGTGCATTTGTAGCTTCCACTTATATCATGGCCTCGTCCCAGCCCTCATTCTGCTCTGCGTCCTACCTGTGTGACTTTGGGCAGATCACTTACCTCTCTGTGCCTCAGCTTTCTCATCTGTGAAATGGGGCTAATAAAAGCATCTACCTCCCAGAGTGGCTGTGAGGGTCAAATGAAATGTTTGAAAAGAACTTTGCAAATATTAAAGAGCTTTATAAATGCCAGCTATTCTTACTACTTGCCAGTCCCCAACGCCGGGAAGTAGGTAGATGCTTTTAGTAGCCCCGTTTCACAGATGAGGAAGTTGAGGCACCGAGAGGCAAGTGACTGCCACCAGTCCTTCCCCGATCTAAATGCCCCCGTCCTCCCCTCCCCTCTTGTATCATCCCAAGACAGAAGGCGGCTTCCTTGGTGGGCTTTTTATTTAAGGTAAGTGTGGAAGGCAAAAGAAATACTCATGGAATGCAGAACTGTGAGATTACAGAGCAGAGGAACCTCGTACTAAAACCCCATAATTCCTGGGATACAGCATAATGCAATGGAAAGAATAATGCCTCTGGAGTCAGAGGACCCAGATTTAAATTCAGCCTCTGACTCTGCTCGTGTGACCTTGGACAAGTCACTTAAGCTCCGTGGGCCTCTCTTTCTAATCTGTCTAATGAGGTGGTTGGACAAACAGCTTGGACACCCCTTCCATCACTATATCTGTGGCCCTCTGGACAGCTCAGACTTCATAGGCTAACATGCCCCCTCCATCTGGCTACTTCCTGACCGGACAGCCTAGTGTCCCCGCCATCACGCCTGAGGGAAAACGCCAGCTCAGTAATTCCTTTCCCCACTCAGCCCCTGCCACAGGCTTGAGGTCCCCTCTGGCAGCTCCCACCAGCTTCTGAAGCCAGCATTTCCAGCTGCCCTGAGTCTCCCACATTTGCAAGACTGCCCAAACTGACTGATTGCCTTTGCCTGCCTTCTTCCGCTTGAAAAATAAAAAACCCAGGGGCAGCTCGGTGGCACAGTGGATAGAGCTCTGGCCGTGGAGTCAGGAGGACCCGAGCTCAAATCCGGCCTCAGACAATTGGCACTTACTAGCTGTGTGACCCTGGGCAAGTCACTTAACCCCGATCACCCAAAGCAAAGAAAATAAAAAATAAAAAACACAGGGGAACTCTTCATATGTGGTTCTTAATATCATATTAAAGAGGTAGGTAAGGGAAAGAGCATTTATGAAGCACCTACTGTATGCCAGGCACTGTGCTAAATACTTTACAAATATTATCTCATTTGATCCTCACAACAACCTTGGGAGGTATTTACTCTTATGATCTCCTTTTTCCACATGAGGAAACTGAGGCAAACAGAGGTTAAGTAACCTGACCGGGGTCACGTAACTAGTACATATCTGAGGCCAGATTTGAATTCAGGTCTTCCTGAGCCCTGGCCCAAGGCTCTATCCACTGTGCCACCTAGATACATTTCCCAACAGCCACAAGGAAATGATCATCTCTTCATAGTGTTTCTAGATGAAAGGAAAAGAAGATTCTGGAGAAATCCTCTGTGGAAAGGAATAAAGTGAGACATTCATAAGAGCAGAATCCACTGGACGCACTTGTGGGATTTTGTATCATCGGATCTCTTCTAGAGGTCTTCTCATCCAGGTCCCTACCCCAAACGTGGTGGTCACGCAGCCTCTGCCTGAATATCTGGTAAAGAGGGACTCGCTGACTCCCGCCTGGGTCGGCCCGTTCCACTATTGGAGAGTTTGAATAACTAAAAGGTTTTCTCCACCACTGAAATGAGCTTCTCTGTAATTTCAGTACGTTGGTCCTTAGTCTGGCCTCTGGGGCCAAGTCTATACCCTCTTCCATAGGGTCCTTCTAGTACCGGAAGATATAACTCTCATCCCCTGCCTTCCCTAAGCCATAGAATATAAGCACCTTGAGGGTAGAAACTGTCTCATTTTTTTTTTTTTAATCCCTAGCTCATGGCACATAGTAATTGCTTCGTAAGTATGTTAGTTAATTCTCTTCTCCAAGATAAACAACAATCACCTCCCTGATTCTGGCCACTATGAATCCTGTGCATCCAATTATAGTGCTTCTGGTTTTCCCTGCTGGTTGAGTGGGGAGAACAGAGAAGGAAAGGGAAGAACAAGAATTATTTCCAGCCCTGTGAGCTGGTGGTTTGGGTGGATGATATTGACAAGATTAGGAAAACATGAAAGAGGTGCCTGCTTAAAGTGGAAAACTGGTCCAGCCCTTTCTGGGAATGTTTACAGCAAGGTGACAGAGCCTTTGGGAATGTTTAAACGGAGAGCTGTTGGAGCCTTATGTTGGGAATGTTTAGTTTCTGGTTAGTGGGACAAGGAATAGAGATTTCCCCCGGCCAAATGCAGAGGTCAAAAATGAAAATTTGGGAATGATTCTCTTATAGCCCCTTAGGGCAAAGACTGCCGTTTTTTTCTTTTATCTGGAAGGATGAAGGTGGGCTGGAGGAAGCTGTCTGTGTGGAGAGGGGGCACAGAATTGGCAAAGCTAGTTCAGGGAATGATAAATAATCTGGAGCTTTAAAAGAATAATAGATTTTTTTGGAGATTTTTTGTTTTCCTGTTACTGAGATTTCCTCCTGTGTCCCTCTCTCCCCCTCCTAGAGAGCCATACCTTAAGACAATTTTAAGAAAGTAGGAGAGGCAGAAAGGGAGGGAGGGAACAAAAAAAAATTTTTTTTAAAAGAGAGAGACTTGTGATTTTTCCCTTTGGTTCTAATTCTTCTTTATGACATGAGTAATGTGGAAATGTGTTTAGTATGATTGTACGTGTAGAGCCCATACCAGATTGCATGCCGTCTTGGGATGGGCGGAGGGGAGGGGGAGAAAATTTAGAACTCACATTCTTAGAGAAGTGAATGTTGAAAACTAAAAACAAATAAATAAAGTTTTTTTTTTTAAAAGAGAGAGAGAGAAAAAAATTCAGCCAAAGCGATCGACACGTCCAACAAACCTGCCGTTCTACTCAGTTGCACGTCTTCAGACCCCCAAGTGAAGGGTGGGGGACGCTGTTTTCTCATATCTTTTCTGGATCCAGGCCTGTGCTTTGTATCCTTGCAGCGTTCAGTTTCAGCAGTTCTGTGGTTGTTAGCTGCCTTGGGAGGATTTTGAAGGAACACCAGTCTCTCACCTGGAAAAAAACATAGGTGGGCCAAGATAGCGGTTTTCTGAGTATTTGAAGGGCCGCCATTTAGGAGTAAAGTTCATTCTTCTTGGCCCTGGAGGACAGGAATATAGGGTGGGAATTGAAGAAAGGTAGCTTCTGGCTTGACGAAAAATGAATTTTAACTATACAAAAGTGGAATGAGGTGCATGAAAAGAAGGGGTGGTTTTCCCATCCCCGGAGGTCCTCTGGTCAAGGGAGACTGGATGAGCCCCAGGCTGGGATGTTAGCGAAGGGATTCCTGTTCTGCTGGAAAATGAATAGATAGCTCCTGACCTTCCCAGCAGAGACAGTCCCAATCACACCAGCAAGGGAATGCCTCAAGAAGTAGACGAAACAGGGGCAGCTAGGTGGTGCAGTACACAGAGCTCTGGCCTTGGAGTCAGGAGGACCTGAGTTCAAATCCAGCCTCACACACTTGAAACTTACTGGGTGTGTGACCCTGGGCAAGTCACTTAACGCCGATTGCCTCGCCAAAAAAAAAAAAAGTAGACAAAATGATAACAATTCATTTGGAGAAGCAGATCTCAAATATCGAGAGAAACAAGGCAACAAAGTAGTAAGCTTTGAATCTCTCTTCTGATTCTTCTGTTCTAACACAGTAACTAGAGGCAGATCACTGGACCAGGCCAATCAACAAAGAACCAGGAGTTTGATAACTCTCAAAAGCCCAGAGTTTGATAACTCTCCCTCCACCCTCAGAAAAAAAGTTACCTGGAGAAACCCCTACTTAGCATGAACTCCCAGGAAAACAGGAGAGGCCTCTGGCAGAAATTAACTTCAGGCAAATGTGCTAGACCAGCGGTGAAGAACCTGCGGCCTTAAGGCCACTTTGGATTCAGTCAGAAGGCCGCACTTAAGGACCTAGGAGACCACATGTGGCCTTAAGGCCACAGGTTCCCCACTCCTGTGCTAGGCCATACACCACATTAAACGACCTGGTTAGCAAAGGTCATACCATAAAACAAAAAACCCCAACCAGGTACTTTTCACAGCTGCAGGCCCCGAGTGGGGTCCCCCTCATTCTTAACCATCTGTGAGATTCTGTTATTCAGAGAGCTGCGTGTTAAAGACTGAGAGTAGATTCTCCATGGCCTAGTGGCCAGGCTGGCTATATGACCTTATACAAATTATTTAACCTCTCCTGTCTCAACCCAACATCAGGAGAGATAGAATTCCTGCCCTAGTCACCCAGGAGTATCACAGAACGGAGGAGAACAATGGCTGTGAAAAGGCCAGTGGGATTGTCGTCAGCCCAGAGCAGGCACGTGGTAGACTTTCAGTGAATGCCTGTTGAATGAAATGAAGACGGTTCTAGAACGGAGCCCAGAAAGGTAGGAGAAAATGGGCCAAGGCTGAAAGGCAGGAGAGGTGGGGCTGAGCCGTGCAGGCCAGAGATCTCTCCGGGTATAGAGTCAGCGAGGCAGATGCCCGTGGGGAGAGAAGGTCAGGATGCAAGAGAGAGGACAAGGATGTGTAAGTGAAGGCAGGAATTCAGGAAGCTTTATGAAAACTGATAGTAAGTGGGATATTTGGAGGGAGAGAGGAATTCTGGCATGTAGAAAGAGCACAGTTCTTGGGTTTAGGCGAGACCAGGGTTTGAGGGCCTCCTCCACCCCTCACTAGCTGATTATGGGCAAATCACCTCCTATCCCTGGGTTTTCCTTTTCTGATGGGACCATTGGTCCTTGCACTACCAGGGGCGTTGTTTAATTTATTGTTTGTTTATTCATTTATTTATTTAGGGCATTCTTTTTTTAAACCTTTGAGTTCCAGATTCTCCCTGTCTACAGCTCTCCCCTACTCAATGAGAAATCAAGCAGTATGATATCAGTTATACACGTGGAGTCATGCAAAAAAGGCTTTTTAATTACTTATTTGGGGCATTCATTTTTAAAAATGTTGAGTTCCCAGGGGCATTGTAAGGAGTGCTCAGTGGATCTGTAAGCTCCTTGACGATTCGGCCATTCCCTCCACTGATACCGACTTCACCCCATCCTGGCCTCTCTTGTCCAAATCCTGCCATAAGTTGGAGGAGGGGCACGCCACAGTGGGGAGGTGTCCAATGTACTAGAGGCCTTCCTTCCTTCCTTCCTTTCTCCCCACATCATGAAGCTTTAAGGAAAGTACCTTATAAACCTTAAAGTGCTATGAATGAAAAAGTGGTGGTGGCTTTTACTATGAATACATGAACTATGCCAGACAAATCCCAAATTCTCCCAGTTTCAGGGACCTTCCAAAGAAGAGCTGCCCTAGGACTTCTTCCAAGATGTTCAGCATGCCCCAGCACTATCGGGAAATCCTCCTTCAATGGAAACCAAACTCACAAATGGCTCATCTATATCCTGGGATGTTATGGTTCTAGTATTATCCCCATTTTACAGATATAGGAGCTGAGGCTCAGAGAAGGGCTTTTCACTGAGGTCGCATAGCTAGTGAAAGCAAAGATTCAAACCCAGGCTTTTCACCTCTCTCAGTGTGAGAGCTGGTCCCATATTTGAAACCTCTCAGTCCTCTATGCTGCAGGCAGAGCAACCATGGTTCCCTTAGAGCTCATGAGCCCAACCTGCGGTCGTCTGTAGTTCCTCTTTGTAACCTTCTCTGTGGTCCCCCTGTTCCAGGTTTATTTCAGAGGCCAGAATTCAGCCTTTCTAGCACCTCCCTCTGAAAAGCAAGGCCTTTGTGTCCCAGAGAAGAGAAGAAATTGGGGTTTGGAAGGAGGCAGGGAGGTGTAGCTGGGTTGTCTTGGGGAAGAAGGATTCATTCAGCTTGTTCTTCCTGGCCCCAGAGGGCAGAACCAGGGGCCAGTGGATGAAAGGTGTGGAGCCAAATTTAGACTTGACATCAGGGAAAATTTCCTAAAAATGACAACTATTTAAAAGTGCAGTTTAGCACCTCTGGAAGGTAGTGAGTTCCCCATCACTGGAGGTATCCAAGAAGAAGCTAGCTGGTCACTAGAGAGGTGTCTTATTCTGGTAGGAATTGAGCTAGGTGACCACTGTCTTGGGCCCTTATACCCTTAAATTCTGCATGTGTATCTGCCTTCTGACTCAGAGCTGTGTTGGGGGGGTGGGGGTGTAGCAGGCAGGAAGAGGGGATGATCTCATTTGGGGAACCCTGTGATTATGGTGTGTTGGTGTCCCCAGCCTCAGCCCGTCCCTTCTGTGGCTTCAGACTCAACGCATCAGCTGCCAGGGGAGAAGAGAGTGAATCATGCTATTCCAGTGACGTCAGGGCTGGAGGGGAGGGCTTGGCCTTATATATCGATGACCATGTGAAAGGTACTTTTGGGGATCAAGAGCGTGGCACCCTGTGGAGTGAGGAGCTGGACTGAATGGTCTGGAGTACTTGGGGAGGGCTCCTAGAAACGTCCCTGGGGTGAGCATGAAGATGGGGGAAGCAGACGCCACGACCACTGACCACACCACGCCACTTGGTTTCAAAAGAAGCCGTAGGGTCATTAAGTTCAGAATGACAATCAAAATTAATTTTCAAAAAATAGAAGAAACAATAGATTTTTAGAGCTCAAAGAGACCTTCAGAAATTATTTGAGGCCACCCCCCTCGTTTTATAGAGGGGGAAACTGAGGCCTGAAAGGAGCAGGGCCAAAGCAGAGTGATCCCAGATGAGGCGGCTTTTAAGTCGGGTTTCAAATCTGTGTCTTCCAGTTCTCAGTCCATTGTTTTTTCCATTAGGCCACACTGCCTGAGCCAAATCAGCTACAGTCTTTTGCCTTTGAAGCCTAGGAATAACCAAAGAGTTGTCATTTGGGGGTGGTCCTGCAAGTTCGCTGCTAAAAACAAATAACAACTCGTGTTGAAAGTGCTTTCCCAACATCTCGTCTGACCCTCAGAACAAGGCTGTGAGAGAAGTAGTGTATTATTATTATTACCCCCATTTCACAGATGAGGAAACTGAGTCTCAGCAAGGGGAAATGACTTGTCTGAGGTCATACACCTAATAAGAAGCAAGACTCAAACCCAGGTCTCTTTGATTCTTTGTCCAATGCCTGCCAAACCTTTCCCTACGCCAAGGTGGGCCAAGCTGCCTTGCACCCAGTTTCACACAGGGCTTGGGTTTCATGCTGTGGGATCAAGCTGCTTCCAGAGCTAATCCTGTCTTGGGAATCTGGGTCTTGGCATCTGCCTTCAGTAGGATTTGAGTGACTAGGCTTTGTTCTTCCCCAGTGGGGCAGAGTAAGGAGCAAATCCAGGATTTCCTCCGCCTTTGCTTGTGACCATTTATTATCCAGAGTCCCTTGGCATGCCGGGAGTCCCCGGATTAGGAGAGGTTAACTCCTCACCTCCTGAGCCTTTCCTCGAATCGTCCCAACAGCTAAAGCGGCCTCTGGTCTTATC
>NW_020943070.1:6486450-6487896 GCF_900497805.2 Vombatus ursinus | reverse complement strand
GGATGGGTGGATGGATGGGTGGATGGGTGAATGGATGGGTGGATGGATGGATGAATAAGCATTTATTAAGCACCTTCTATGAACAAAGCCCTGAAGATACAAGTAGAAAAGTCAGATAATCCCTCCTCTCCTTATTCTCATGGAGGAGTCCACTTACCAGAGGTTTCTGCTGCAAGTCCGATGGCACAGATTTGGGGACGTGGGGGAGGAAAGAGTGCTTTTCTCTACTCTGAAAGCATAATATGATCTTCCTTGTGGTTCCTAGTTGTGTAAAGGGGGAGTAGGGCAAGGCAGGGCAGCTGGCTTAGGGAGCGGCAGCCAGGCAACTAAGACAACAGCTAAAACTGCACCGAGCTACAACTCTGGGAATTAATCATTTGGAAACTATGTTCTACGCAAATACACAGGCTTAAGGAAAACTGCTTCTAAACATGTGACCCTTTCTCCAGGCCTGCCATTGTCCCAGAATGTACCTAAGGCTCAGCAGGGCTTTGAAGTGTAAGAACCAGATCTGCCATCTGGGGTTAACTTGGTCCAGCATTTCCCTTGAAATAGCCAAGACTCCCAAAGCCGGAAGGAACTGTGCCTCAGTTTCCTCATCTGTAAGATAAAGATAATAATGCTTGAATCACCTCCCTCCCATCTGGGGCAGTTATAAAGACCACATGAGATGAAGTGCTTTGTAAACCTTCAAGACCGAGCGAACAGCTGTTATTGTTGGACATTATTCTGGGGCACCGTAAAAAAGGAAGGGGGCAGGGTTCAATGTGGCCAGCCTGCTCTGTGAAGCTGCAGCCAAAAGAGCTCAATGAGCCTTCCATTCTAGAGGTCATGGTAACCGTCCCAAATGGAATACCCAGCTCAGGGTGCCACAGTATTAATAAGGATTGTTGATGGGATCTAGAGGGTTATAATGAGGGTGGTGGTGGGTTCTAGAGGATTTTAATGAGGGTGGTGGTGGGTTCTAGGGGATTTTAATGAGGGTGGTGGTGGGTTCTAGGGGATTTTAATGAGGGTGGTGGTGGGTTCTAGGGGATTTTAATGAGGGTGGTGGTGGGTTCTAGGAGATTTAAATGAGGCAGTGGTGGGTTCTAAAGGATTTTAGTGAGGGTGATGGTGGGTTCTGGAGGATTTTAATGAGGGTGGTGGTGGGTTCTAGGAGATTTAAATGAGGCAGTGGTGGGTTCTAGAGGATTTTAGTGAGGGTGATGGTGGGTTCTAGAGGATTTTAATGAGGGTGGTGGTGGGTTCTAGGGGATTTTAATGAGGGTGGTGGTGGGTTCTAGGGGATTTTAATGAGGGCGGTGGTGGGTTCTAGGGGATTTTAATGAGGGCGGTGGTGGGTTCTAGGGGATTTTAATGAGGGCAGTGGTGGGTTCTAGAGGATTTTAATGAGGGTGGTAGTGGGTTCTAGGGGATTTTAATGAGGGCGGTGGTGGGTTCTGG
>NW_020943070.1:6456040-6486350 GCF_900497805.2 Vombatus ursinus | reverse complement strand
TCTAGGGGATTTTAATGAGGGCGGTGGTGGGTTCTAGGGGATTTTAATGAGGGCGGTGGTGGGTTCTGGAGGATTTTAGTGAGGGTGGTGGTGGGTTCTAGGGGATTTTAATGAGGGTGGTGGTGGGTTCTAGAGGATTTTAGTGAGGGTGGTGGGTTCTAGAGGATTTTAATGAGGGCGGTGGTGGGTTCTAGGGGATTTTAATGAGGGCGGTGGTGGGTTCTAGGGGATTTTAATGAGGGCGGTGGTGGGTTCTAGAGGATTTTAATGAGGGTGTTGAGTTCTAAAGGAAATCTGGAGATCAACCAACATGCGTTGGTCTAGAAATCGTGCTGTGTGAGGTTTGTTTGCTCAGTAGTTTTTCAGTTGTATCAGACTTTTCATGACCCCATTTGGGGCTTTCTTGGCAAGGATACTAGAGTGGTTTGCCATTTCCTTCTCCAGCTCATTTTACAGATGAGGAAACTGAGGCAAGCGATGTGAAGTGACCTTCCCAGGGTCACACAGCTAGGAAGTATCTGAGGCTGGATTTGAACTCAGGTTTCCCTGATGCCTAGCATTCTATCCACTGTGCCACCTGGGTGCCCATGCTGTGTGAGAAGAACTGGTCAGAAGAGCACTTAGCTTGGGAAAGAGAAGATTTAGGGGAGGCATGATCCCTTTTCAAATATCGGGTGGGAGGAGGAATTAGACTTGGACCAACAGGTGGCCGCCCAGCAGCTTTGGGGTTCAGTAGAAGGAAAAGCTCAATACAGTCAGGCCTCAAGCTGACCCTTCCTCCCCCACGCCCATTGAATGCGCTCCTGGTCCCTACCAGCCATGGGCAGAGGCTGGATGGCCACATTCGTGGGACCAGGTTCAGAGAATCGGACATCTCAGTCTGAAAGGGGTCTCAGGAGCCGTCTAGCCCAACCCTTGATTTTACAGATGAGAAATGGAGGCCAGGGAAGCTAATGACTCATCCAAGGTCACACAGGTAGTAAGTGTCAGGGGATTTGAACCCAGATCCTCTGGCTCCATTCTGAGTGTTCTTGTAGTCGCCGGTCACCACGAGAGTGACACTCCTGGCCCCGGGCAGGAACAAAGCCCAGTAACGAGGGAACTTTGTTGGCGCCACCATGTTCTAGCCAGCTTAAGTAACCAGTATCCAGGGCTTGACAGCTATGAGCCCCATCAGCTTATCATCATCCCCATGCGTCCTCCATTGCTTTAGTTTACAAATCCCTATCCCCATAGCAACCCTGCAAAGTGGGTAACATGGGAATTCATTTCCTCATCTGTAAAATGGGGAGATGGAACAGAGTAGCTTGTGGTGCTCCTGTGACCCGTGACTGCTTCACAGACCTCGGGTCTGTTGACTGCCCTGATCAGTCTTTCCTGGAGAGACTCCAGCGAAGGGAGATAAGGTGACCGTGACCGTGTATTGACACATGCCAGAGAGCATCCCCTGCCCCGAGGCTGTATGGCTCCAGGCCGGCATTGGTGGCTCTTTGCTGGGCCTTGCTGTCCTCCTGGGGGGCGGGGAGCCTGGGAGCTGCCCTCAGGGTGGTGCTGCCCACGCCCGTCCCAAAGGACTGTTTGCTCTAAGGAGTCATGGAGTCCAACCTGTCTGTTTCTGACTCACCGTGCCCACCCAGAGCATATCCCCGAATTGGCCCTTGTTGTTTTTATCACCACTAAGTCACTTTTATTGAGCGATTTTATGTAGGCGTTCTTAACCTGGAGTGTGTGAGCCTGCTTGTCTGTTTGTTTGTTTCATATTTTTTGTATTATTGACATTATTTGACGTTTTATATTTCAGTATGCTTGGTTTCTTTTGTAATACTTTAGGGAGTTAAAAACATGCTTCTGAGAAGGCGTCCACAGGCTTCAGCAGATTGCCCAAGGGGTCCGGGACACACACCCAAAAATTGAGACCCCCCCCCAACTTAAAGGGTAGTATAGAGCAGGGGTGGGGAACCTGCATGCTCGAGGCCACATGTGGCCTTTCTAGGTCCTGAAGTGCCGCCCTTTGACTGAATCCAAACTTCACAGAACAAATCTACATAAAAGGATTTGTTCTGTAAAACTTGGACTCACCCTAGGACTTAGAAGGCCATATGTGGCCTCCAGCATGCAGGTTCCCACCCCCTAGGCCCTGCCCCTTGGGAGTTTAACTGGAAGATGGGGGGTGGGGTGCTGCTAGATGAGGCTAGTAACTGAAGACAAGAGACCCAAGAGGGTGGTCTAGTGGGACTCAACCTGGGAGAGGCCTGCTCTCTCACCCCTGATTGCTTGATTCCTCGTTCCCACCACAGTCTTTTACCAGTTAATGAAATGAGTCAATAGTGAGGTACTGTCTCCTTCCTTTTGGCTAAAAGAATCTGAGGTGTGGACCTTTCCTTAAGAGCTTTCCTTAACCAGTCTGAGTAGTCCAATCAGTCAGCCAAATCAGCAGGCATTGATTAAGCACCCGCTGTATGCCAGGCACTGTAGGAGCTCACAGTCTAAAGGACGTTGCAAAATCATTAGACCCATTTTACAGACAAGGAAACAGAGGCTCAGCAGGGAGCGACTGCAAATATGCCAGAATACACAGAGAGCAGTTACCAGGGGGCCTTTGAAAGGAAGTCACCTTCTGGTAGCCCTGCTGCCCTGCGACTCTGCCTGTACCTCTGAGGACTGTGTGAGAATGAAATTCTGGTCACCTGATATCTGGGTTTCTTCCCCAGTTTCTAAAAATAGCCTTTTCAAAAGCCTGGAGAGATGATGGCAAAGCTTGTGGTCATAAGAGCAGATTGTAGAGACCATGCAGGCCAGCTGCCTCAGAGGATAAGAGACTTGTGAGGGTCATGTGGCTAAGAGCTGCCAGAGGTGGGATTTGAACCCAGTACCCTCTAGGCAGCAAGATGGCACAGTAGAGGGAGTGCCCTTGAGGTTGGCAGAACTGAGTTCAAAATCCTGACTCCAACACTTAGTAACTGTGTGACCTTGTGCTAATCACATTCCTCCAAGCCTCAGTTTCCTTGTCTGTAAAATGGGTCTAATGATTTTTGCACTGTCTACTTCACAGGGCTCCCGTGTAGAAAGGATTCTGTAAACCTACAGGAGATGGTGGTGTCATCTGGGTCAAAGAGATCACATCTGGAGAAGTCACTAGGAGTTGAGAAAGAGCCCCCAGGAGTATTCAGGGACCTGGGCTCTGGGCCTGGCTGCCCCTTGAGTTTTATGGCTTATCCCTTCGCCTCCCTGGGCCTCAGCTTCTCACCTATAAAATAAGGAAGCTCAGCTAGGTTGGTAAATAAATGTGTCACAAAAACAAAAGGGATTAATTAGGATTTTTTTTAAAGCTCGCATTTCAAAACTATCACTATAATAGCTAAGCTGGGCCCCAGAGAAGAGTTGAGAAAAGTGCACCTCCCTCCTTCCCTCTTTGCAGAGGTGGGGGGCTGCAGGTGTGGACTACTTTGTACGTCAGACGTGGTCGATGCTCTTGTTCGGTTTTGCCAAAGTGCCTTTTTCTCTTTTTGAATCTTTCTTCTAAGGAATGTCTCACTGAGGAGGGGTGAGAGCTTTTACGAAGGGAAGATGTTCTGAAACCAGAAGTTAGAGAATGATTAATCTTGAAAGGTCATCCATCTTGAAGGCAAGAAGAAACCGCAAAAGAGACAATACTCCCAGATGACTGGCACTTGTGGTTCTGAATTTCTGATTGATGAGTTTCATGTTCATTCCTCAGTTGAGAACTGCCCAAGATTCTCTCAGGCCCCCAGCCTGCCCCCCACCAAAGGCCTAGGAGGGTCACGCCTGCAGCCTCCTCCCCTCTTCTCCACCCGTGCAGATAACGCCCTTCCAAGTGACCTTGTAGGGCCGCGAGAGCGGGCTGGCAGGATCCTGAGACAGAAAGGAGAGGCCCTCTCCGGCACTGACCTTGAGCCAGATCTGGGGTGTCTAGAGTCTGTGCAGTTCAGAGAACATAATTAAGCAGAGGTCTGGCCGAGTCTCCCCAGGGCTTTGCTTTCTGTCTTTGTTTCAGTCCGAGCGAGCGACTGTCTGGAGTTAATCATAATAACAGCTGACATTCATATCATGGCTCAAGGCGGGCAGAGGCCTGTTGGCTAATTAATACAAGTGTGATTGCCCCTATTCACAGATGAAGAAGGTTCATTGAATTGCACAGTCACATGGCTAGCCAGTGTCCAAGTGGGCCTTCCCAGCTCCCAGTACCGAACAAGACAATGTTTCATTTGTCCTGGGAATTATTATTGTTAATGTTATAAACTAGCTCACATATAGCACTTTAAGGTGGACAAAGTGCCTTACGTATATATTACGTCATTGGCTCCTCCCAACCCTGAGAAGCAGGACCTGTTAGGACCCCATTTTACAGGTGAGAAAACTAAGGTCACCCAGCCAGGAAGTGGAGGAGGCAGGTCAGCACGGTGTGAGATTGTCTCTTGCCCTCCTGTCCCTCGTTTTGTTCGAGGTCTTCTCCCCAAGCACAGACCAGGCAGCTGGGCAAATATTTGGGATGCCAGGCCGTGGGAATCAAGGGAGGCAGCTGGACTCCCAGCCCCCATCCTGCTCTGATAGTCTGTGATCCACCCGGGCCACCTGCTGCCTGGGGGGGTGGGGGAGGAGAGGGGCAGGAGATGCTTCGAGAAAGTGGAGCGGGAGTCAGCAGATGCTAGAGTAGATGCCCGAGCCACTCCCTCTGTGTGAGCCTGCCTCGCTCACCACCTCCTTCCGGCCCTGCCCACGGCCCTCGGAGGGCCTCTTTCCTTATTGTCTCTTGCCTTTATATAGATTGGCTCTTCCTATCCCGTGTTCCCCTGCCTCCTCTTTCCCTTTCTTTAGTCCTGGCCTCTCTGTGGATACCCACCCCCACACACATTGTTCTTACCAGATCACAGACTCTGGAGCCAGCAGGTACCTTCTGCAGGATCAAACCAGGTACCCATGGCCACAAAACACACCCACTACCCCCCTATGTACAGAGGAGGTCTAAAAGGTCATCAGATTACCGACTGAGAGCCAGAAGGGGTTTCAGAGGCCGTTTAGGATAATACCATCATTTTACAGATGAGGAAACTGAGGCCAACGTAGCTTAGGTTACCCAAAGTTACGAAGACGGTATCTAAAGTGGGGTTGGGACTTAAGACGTCTGACAACAGAACTAGTGCTTGAAATTTCCCCAGCCTCAGAAGCTACTTCATTTGACCCTATCATTTTGTAGATGAGGAAGCCATGGATCAGATAAATTAAGTGTTTTGCCCAAGAACCCTCAAGAAGTAAGTGGGCAAACCTAGAATCAAACCCCGGTCTGCTCAGCCCCCAAATCCAGTGTTCTTTCCACTCCCCCACCCTGAGAGATTGCTGACTCACGTCCTGGAGAGCCCCACGGCCTCAGCTCAGCCTCTCCCGTGGGCCGGTGAATGTTTATCACTAATGATGATAATTACCTACAAATAAAGGCATGTGGTCCCTCTGGAGGTCGTGCCCGTCCAAAACAACCATGGAGACTCCAGAAACCTTGATTTTATTCCCCCACAAGGAGAGAAAATGGCAAACACAGATGTACTTTGTAGGTTTCTGGGCACCAGGGCCTGGAATCTGAAAGGGGATCGGTCAGATTGGAGCACTGTTTGTGTGGTGCTGAGCAGCACTGTCTGTGATGGCTTTGGAGGTATTAAATACATCTGTCTCCCTGTCGCTGTTGATTCCTGTCGCTCTACCGTGTGACCTGGCAGACAAGGCAGGGGAAAGGGCAGAAGGGCTGGATCCCTTTTCTATACGGAAATACCTATTTCTGTTTGGTGTTTGTTAAGTTGGCAATAAAAAATAATGTTTTAAAGGCCCCCTTTCAATGGCGTCCTATTGTGTGGCTCCATTTGGGTACAGGGCTGTGTAAGCACACTCCCGAGACTCCCTCCCTTGGCACCCAAACAAAACAGGGCAGTGGCGTCCAAGGTGATTCCTCAGCTCCCTTCCACCTCTAGAGGTCTGCGGCTCTAAGGAGCCAGGGTGTTTTCCAACACCCTAGAACCTTCTAGAACCTAGAGCCTTCCTAGAACCATGTACTAAGAGATAAAGCATCTTGGCTCCTCAAAAGTGACCTTTGAATTTTGAATGAGAAAGATTCATTAATGAGAGGTGTCGTCCCTTCCCCCACATGCCTGTGTCCTTCTTGTCTCTGTAGCTTGAGAGCTTAGGATTTAAAACTGGACATGATAAAGGCTGTATAGTTTTCTGTCAACTGTCATGGGGCAGCTGGGTGGAGCAGTAGATAGAGTGCCAGGCCTGGAGTGAGGAAGACCTGAGTTCAAATCCAGCCTCGGACTAGTTGTATGACCCTGAGCAAGTCACTTAACCCCATTTGCCTCAGTTTCCTCATCTGTAAAATGAGCTGGAGAAGGAAATGGCAAACCACTCTAGAGTCTTTGCCAAGAAAACCCCAAATATGGTCAGGGAGAGTTGGGCATGACTGAACAACCACAGTCCACTCTCATGGAGCTGGAAGAACCCTCAAAGTCCATTGAGTCCAAGTACCTCGCTTTACAGAGGGAGAAACAAGGGTCTCTGGAGCTGACGGGGCAGAGCCGCCTCTCAAACCCAGGGCTCTTCCTACCATGCCGAGCTTCCCTCTTAGCAAAAGGGTTCAGGTTCTTGGTTTTCCCCTAGAAGAAAGCAACCAAGATCTCTCTCTCTCTCTCCCTCTCCCTCTCTCCCTCCCCTTCTGCCCTTTCTTCCCTCCTCTCCCTCTCCTCTCTCTCCTCTCCTCTCCTCTCTCCTCTCTTTCTCTCTCTCCCTCCCCCCTCCCCTTTCTTCCCTCCTCTCCCTCTCCTCTCCTCTCCTCTCCTCTCTCTTCTCTCTCTCTCTCTCTCTCTCTCTCCCTCTCCCTCCCCCTCTCCTTTCTCTCTCCTCTCTCCCTCTCTCTCCCCCTCTCCCCTTTCTTCCCTCCTCTCCTCTCTCCTCTCTCTCTCTCCCTCTCCCTCTCCCTCTCTCTCCCCCTCTCCCCTTTCTCCCCTCCTCTCCCTCTCTTCTTCTCTCTCTCTCTCTCTCCCTCCCCCTCTCTCCCCCTCTCCCCTTTCTTCCCTCCTCTCCCTCTCCTCTCTTTCTCTCTCTCCCTCCCCCTCTCCCCTTTCATCCCTCCTCTCCCTCTCCTCTCCTTTCTCTCTCTTCTCTCTCTCCCCCTCTCCCCTTTCTTCCCTCCTCTCCTCTCCTCTCTTCTCTTCTCCCTCTCTCTCTCTCTCACAACCAGTTTGAGAATCAGATGACTTATATGCACATCCTAGCTTTGTTCCTGTAACTTCATGGAGCCCTAAGGGAATTAATGAACAAATAAGTGAATGAATGAATGAGCCCACATTAAGTGCTTGCTGAGTACTAGGCACTGTGCTAAGTGCTGGGGATACAATTAGCAAAAATCAGATGGGCCCTACCCACAAGAAGCTTACCTTCTGATGGGGAGAAAGTACATGTAGCAGAGTGTTGTCCATGGAAGAGAGATATATGATCTCTAGGCTTAGGGAGTCACAGGGATGGTGAATTAATCCGTAGGTAATTAACTGATCTGCACGTCCTATCCAGAAACAATGTTAGTATTCATTTGATTGCTGTCCTCAAAGGTAGGGAAGTGGGGGCGGTACGTAGTGACAGAGCAGAGAGCAAATGACTGGATGAGATGTGAAGCAGGGGTGGGTTTGGGGTGAACTTGACCTGTAGTGAGCGAGGTGAGTTTGTATTCATTCACCAGTCAACAGTATGAACTCCAGGGCTCCAGTTCCAAAGGTGAGCAGGTCAGTTCCTGAGACCTTGGGTATTTCTCATCTGTCCAATGAGAAGGTTGTATATATGGTGGCCCCTAAGGACTCCTCCAGCCCAGGTTCTGTGCTCCAGTGACACCCCCCTCCCTGAGCCCTGCTGGCTAAATGCTGCTTCTAGTGGACACTTTCTTCCTTATCTTTGAGGACAGACAGGAGAAGTGAACTGGAGCCTTTTCCTGTCCGCCCCGGAGGGTACCTTGGCACTGGCCTATATTGTGTGATGTGTGCTTTTCAGACTTTTACAAAGTGCATGAAGACCCAGCAGCATCTGCGCTGTGCCCAACAGCATCTCTGCTGTGCCCTGGAAACCTGGATTCTCAGGCTTGGCTCTCCCTGCGCTGGGAGGCAGACCTGCCCAGTGGGAGGCATCAGTGGGTGTGGGAGCAGGCGGGACCTGGGGAGTCATCTAGCCCAACCCCCTCATTTGACAATAAGGGAAACTGAGGCCCACCCATAGAGGGAAGGTGACTTGCCCAACCTTGCACAGCCAATATGTGGCAAAACCAGGTATTCTAACTAAATACTGGAGGGGGGTGGGTTCCATCGTATGCCTTCTTTTCATGGATGTCTCTGAAGGAGCACTTTATAGGGAGGAGACTACAGATCCTGGCTGAACCTGGTTGAACAAAGAACCCAAGCCAAAGATTCCGGGGCAGCCCTAATTGCCACTTGGCCTGGGAGAAGTCACGTGCTTGTGCCCACTTGTCTTGTATGCCAGTCTCCTCTCCCCCAAACACAAGCTCTGCTGTTCATAGAGTGAATCCTAGATTAGGTTGGCACCTCTCTGTCTCAGCCACCTGGCTGGGTTCCAAAGCAGCCTTTCTTTTCTGCTGGAGGGAATGGGGGGTGGCAAAGACAGTGATGGCCAGCTCAGGGCCTAGGGTACGCCACCCGCAGCCTGAGCATCACCCGCCAACCTGCCACTTTAAGCCAAGTGTTCCCAAACATCCACCCACACAGAAAGGATCGCAGACTTAGAGCAGATGAGTCCTTGGATCTCACCTGTGTCAGAGCTTCTCAAGCCCTCTGGCAGGCAATCTGCCCAAGGCTCCAGACCCTTTCCCAAAATCCTATGTTCAGCTATTCTCCAGAACTGTAGTGGTAGGGTTTTGTTCCTGTGGAAAATACTGCCACATATTTTGGTGTCTGTGAGGTGTGTGACTTCCTTGGTAGACGCCCAGTGGTGGGATCAGAGGGGAGGGGCGCCTCAGCAGCTTCTCCCTCAGGATCTCAGGTCTCCAGAATGGGTAGAACAGTTAACAGGCCGCCACTCACTGGGCATTTGTGCGCCTTACTTGGCATGCCCCCTTCATCACTGACCACTTCAGTCACTTCCATCTTTTGCAGCCCCTACGAGGAAGGGAAGTGACTTATCCAAGGTCACACCGGTGGTATGTAGGAGACAGAATTGGAATGTAGACCTTCCTCCTCCCAACTCCTTTGTTCTTTCCACTACTCCAGGCTGCTTAGAACTGATTCCTGGGAGTCCTCAGGTTGGGCAGCTTCAGCCGGGGTGATCATGTGGTCCAGTCTTCTTAAACTTCTGGTGCTCAGCACCAGCCTCTGGGTTCTCTGGAATCCACCAAAGAGCTTACAAGTTTAAGTAAAGCTGTTGTTTTGGAGTATTTGTAGGAGCCTGCCTACATCACATCAATGGGAAATGGTTGCGTTGGACCAGAGGGCCTGGAAGGCTCCCTTGTGTGTTTTCCTTTAGGGACCTATGGTTTAGGTTTGCTACGCCTTCTGCTTTAAGCCCTGAAAAAGGCCTAGTGGAGAAGTGGGCAGCTGAGCCGTGCTTTGAAGGAAGCTGGGGATTCTGGGAGGCAGAGATGAGGAAGGAGCAGGTTCTAGACATGAGGGACAGGCAGCCCGTGGAAATGTTGAAGGGCCATGGGCAGAGAGCAGCCTGCAGGCCAGTGTTCCTAGAATGGAGAGCACAGAAAGACGAATAAGTAAGACAGCGGAGGAAATTTTACTCCACCATCACGAGGGAGCTATGGTCAGATCTGAGGGGGCGTGTGGTGGTTGTTGTTATTGTTGTTTGACCTTCGTTGTGGAAGAGGACCATGGCATCAGGGAGGTGATGCCATGACTTGCAGGTGAATTGGATTTAAGTGAGGGAGCGCTGTGCAGAGTCACCAGCCTCACTCTCTCCTCCAGAGCCATCTGGGTTCAGTGGCCAGATATAGATCAGGACGAGTTGTAGAGTATGAAAATGGTGAGGGGAATGGCAGTTGGGGAAGGACTTTGGACCCCAAACAGGTGGTAAAAGAGAGGTACTGGTATTGATTGATGTTTATCGAACCCAAGTAAGGCATGCGTGTGTGCTGCTTTCATTATTTATTTGCAGTAAATGGTGTTTATTGCTCTGGGCCACAATCCATTCTGCTGGTAGAAAGGTCAAGGTGTTTCCCCTTTAGGAAACTTTGGAAACATAGAAAACTGGCTACCCATTTTCTGCTGCCTCTTCTGTTGTGATGAAGACCCCCCTGCCCCTTGCCTCTACCACAGAGTTCACCCCTGGCCGAGGAGTGGACCTTTCAGGCATATCCCGCTGACCGCCTGTCCCCTTTGTTCTGAGACTCCAAGTCGTCTCTGTCCCCTGCTTCCTCCTGGGTGTTGTTTCTAAGCTCAGCCATTGAACACAAGTGGATTAAATGCCCAAGACCTCCTGTTGTAGGTCCAGCACTCTGCTAGGCACTGGGGGGAGCTTATGCCCTCCTGGGAAGTCTAGCCCTTGTGCACAGATGAGAGGGTAAGTTCCCTGAGGCTAGGGATTGTTTTGTTCTTTGTTTTTGCTTCCCGTCACCCAGTATAGTGCCCGGCCCATAGTAGGTGTTTAAAAAATGCCTATAAGTTCCTTAGCAGATTCCTTTTTGTATGCATTGTTTCCAATAGAATGTAAACTCCCTGGTGCCTGGGATTGTTTCATTTTATCTTGGTATTCTCGTAGCCTGGTATGTAGTAGGTACACTTAATAAATGTGGATTTATTGATAGCTTGAGAAAAGATAGATTGAGGCTTAGAGAGAGCAGTAAAGGAGGGATGTGGGGTGAGGGATTATCAGGGAACGTTTCACCCTGGAGGTGGGCCCTGAAGGTAAGAAATTGGAGAGGATGGAGATACTGGCGAGGTGAGAATGGAGATGTGGATGGAGGTGAGGATGGAGGTGTGGATGGAGGTGCAGATGAGGTGAAGATGGAATTGTGGATAGAGGTGTGGATGGAGGTGCAGATGAGGTGAGGACGGAGGTGAAGATGGAGGTGCAGATGAGGTGAAGATGGAATTGTGGATGGAGGCGAGGATGGAGGTGTGGATGGAGGTGCAGATGAGGTGAGGATGGAGGTGAAGATGAAGTGAGGATGGAGATGAAGATGAGGTGAGGATGGAGGTGTGGATGGAGGTGCAGATGAGGTGAAGATGGAATTGTGGATGGAGGTGAGGATGGAGGTGTGGTTGGAGATGAAGATGAGGTGAGGATGGAGGTGAGGATGACGTGCGTCCCAAGTGCACAGAGGTGGGGACACCAGCGGTCACCCCGCCAGTCACTTGGTCATATTCTCAGTCATCAGCCACGTCTCAAAGTGGACCCTGTTGACTTCTGGTTTCTTTCCCTCAGAGCGAGCCACTGATGGATCCCTGCAGGGCGAGGACTGGTCCCTCAACATGGAGATCTGTGACATCATTAACGAGACTGAGGAGGGGTAAGGGGCCTGGGGGGGCCTTAATTGCCAGAGCCATCAAGTCCCAGAGCCTGTGGCTGTTTAACGAGAGCTGGAGACTTCCGTAGGGGAGCAAGCCCTTCCCTTGGAGCAGTGGCAGAGAGCCCAATGCAGCAACAGGCTTGGCCTGGCCTGGCCCGCAAACCCCAGAGCCATCCAGACCTGCCAGGACCTGGCTCGCTGTAGATGGGCTGCTCTGTGAATTCTTTAACCCCCAGGTTCACCGTGGAAAAGTTAGTGCTAACAGCAGGAATCCCTTGAGTGCTGGTAGTGCCAGGTGGGACGTCCTCACTGGGCCAGGCCCTCCTCCCCACCGGCCTCCTCTCTTAGCCGCAGCCTCTCACTTCCCCTTCTGGCCAGCCCTCCTACCAGTCGCTGCCAGGCTGACCTTCCTCACCCATCCCTCCTCCAGGTCAGCTGCCCCACAGCCCTCCAGGCCTCCATCACATCTGAAACAGCCTCACCTTTTCTGACAGGCTATTCTTCTACATTAGGAACTTGTCCAAAACCCAATGAGAATGAATGTTTCCACATAGAAAAAAAAAAAAGAAAGAAAAAGAAAGAGCAGTCATTGTGTGTGGAACTGGGAACTCTGTCATCTACAGCTTGGGGTTTTAAATATGACTACATTTACCCCAGCTGCACTGACTGTCTCCCCTTCAGACCTCCTCCTGCCCACCTCTGTGTGTTTTACAAACTATTTCATTGGATGCTGGTTTTTGTCTTTGTTTAAGTACTACTACTGCTATACCTCCACTTTCCCCTTGTAAATACTTCTCCACCCACATGCCCAGGAAACAAAGCCTTCACTTGAAACAATTTAAGATGTTTGAGCAGAACCAATCCATATGCTGGCCATGAGAGAAAGTGTATGTCTCACACACCCCTGCTGCCACTTACTGCCCTGGCCTCGCCTCCACAGGCACTGCCCTGGCCTCTGGCCTCGCCTCCACACGCGCACTGCCCTGGCCTCTGGCCTCACCTCCACACACTCACTGCCCTGGCCTCGCCTCCACACACTCACCGCCGTGGCCTCTGGCCTCACCTCCACACGCGCACTGCCCTGGCCTCTGGCCTCACCTCCACACACTCACTGCCCTGGCCTCTGGCCTCGCCTCCACACGCGCACTGCCCTGGCCTCGCCTCCACACACGCACTGCCCTGGCCTCTGGCCTCACCTCCACACACTCACTGCCCTGGCCTCTGGCCTCACCTCCACACACTCACTGCCCTGGCCTCGCCTCCACACGCTCACTGCCCTGGCCTCGCCTCCACACACACACCGCCCTGGCCTCTGGCCTCGCCTCCACACGCTCACTGCCCTGGCCTCGCCTCCATATGCTCATTGCATTGGCCTCACCTCCACACACACACTGCTCTGGCCAGGTTGAACTGTCCCCTCCCCAGCGCTTTCCTGTGTCTGTGCCTAGAATATCCTGGCTCATTGCCCTTCTCTGGCCTCAGTTTCAGTAAGATGATGTGGTTGGATCTCTAAGGACCCGTCTACTACAACATCTGTGTTCCCAGCTGCCCCTGGGCCGGCGTCCACTCTAAAATGTTCCCAACGTGTGGTCATCCTGTTTTTACTGTGACTCCTCCTTCCCTTACTGATTGGTCCCCAGCTTTTAAAGGCCAATTCTGATGCTGCCTTCTCTGCATGAAGCCCTTGGGCCTCCCTTAACACTGTTTGCTCCTCTCTAAAGCACCTCGAGATTCTTTGCATGATAGTTATCTGTATGATCTCGACTTTGGGGCTCCCCCAGCGTTGAGCGCACAGTAGGTGGTTAAGAAATAGTTGCTAGACTGGGTCTGTTTGGATCTCCTGCCTGCAAGAGGTCAGGAGAACAGCTCCAGCTAAAATGGCTTTTCCGAGGCAGGTGACTGTGGGTCCAAGACTGTGACCTCCGCCCCATTCTGTCTGTTGATAGTGAGGAGGGACTGTCCCTGCCACACTCCCGTCCCCCCAGGGCACGCCTAAGCAGACTGTTCGCAGGGAAGGCCCTGAGGCCAGCTGGGCTCCTGACATTGGGGCTGAGCCATCGCAGGCCTTGGTGGAAGTGGGGCGCTAGGCACCACCCCTCACTTAACCTCCACTGGCACCCTCCCACTTCCCCAAGAATTCCAACAAGCTTCAGAGATAGGCAGCCAAGTGGGGGAGGGTGGCATGGTGTAGACAGAGGACCAGAAAGACCTGGGTTCCAGTCCTGACCATGACACTTCCTGGCTGGGCGCCCCTTGGCAGATCACTTCCTCTCCCTCTGGCTCACCTTGCTCATCAGTAAAAGGAGGTGACTGGACTTGTTGACCTCTCCTTGCTCCAGACCTCAGATCCTATGATCCTCTCTGGGCCTCAGTTTCCTCATCAGCAAAATGAGGAGGTCAGACTCAGTGCCTTCCCTCTCCAGATCTGTGATCTGACTGGTGCTTTTCTGCCATGAATCAGCATTGACAAACACTGCGCTCCCAGAGGCCATGGGGTTCGAGCCGGCTCTATGTCCAGGGCCCAGCCCCCTGGGCCTACTGCTCCCAGCGTCTCCTCTCCACCTAGGCTAGCAGAAAGGAATGAGTCAGAGCTTCCGTGCATCCTCTCCCATGTCGGCAGCCCAGAAAGTTCTCTCTCTTAGCCCGTTCTGTGCTACAGCCGCGCCCTCTCCTCGTTTCCCACAGCCCCAGAGACGCCTTGCGAGCCCTGAAGAGGAGGATTGTGGGTAATAAGAACTTCCACGAGGTGATGCTGGCGCTCACGGTGCGTGCCCAACCCCTTTCCAGCCAGGCCCTGCTCCCTCTGGTGCCTGGGCTCTCCGGCGCTTTCTGCATCTGCGCATGTTCCCTCGCTGTCTGGAAAGGGGCAAGGGCTGGGGCCCAGTGTGCTGAATGTTTTTATTGCAGGGGGAATCAGGAAAATGGTAGGAGGATGCTTAAGCCAGGGGTCCCCTGGGACCTGCCACTTCACCTAGAGAGTTCTAGAAACCAGAGACCCAGAAGTCTCAGCCCAAGTCGGGGCAAACAGATTTGAGAGAAATGTGGGTTAGCCCCCTGTCCAAACTGGCTCCTTGGTTGTCTGCGCAGTCCATGGCTGGTGGGTGACAAGGAGACAGAGGGTGACAGAGGCCCTTCTGCCTCAGGTCTCTCGGCCAGAGGAGGGGACGGTGAGTCTCCTTGTATCCATTTTGTATCCAAAGGTGTACCCCAAGGTGATAGGGAATATTCTGGGCAACAGAGCGGGGGAGGGGTTCATGGTGGTGATAGTCATAGGAGGTTTGCCTTGGTGTGTATGTGGGGGGGCACAGTCTGGGCCCCACGACAGAGACTTGGATGTTTGGAGTTTCTCTGTCAAAATGATGGCCTGTTTGAAAGGAGGAAGACCGTCTTCACAGGAAGGGCCCTTCCCTACGTGGAGTTCTCACCGCTACTTGTTGGCCCCTTCAGGTCTTGGAAACCTGCGTGAAAAACTGTGGCCATCGCTTCCACGTCCTCGTGGCCAGTCAGGACTTCGTGGAAGGGGTCCTGGTGAGGACCATCTTGCCAAAGAACAACCCCCCCACCACTGTCCACGACAAGGTTCTGATGCTGATCCAGGTGAGCGCCAGGCAGGGGGGCATGGCGATGGGAGGTCCAGGGAAGAGCAGAGGTTCCCCCCAGAAAATGAGAAACGTGGGCCTGGAACCCGCTTCCCCCGAGGCCTTGAACTGGGAGATTCTCAAGACAAGACTGAGAGAAGAGGGAAGGCCGAAATCCATAGCACCGCCACACCTGCAAGAAAAGTCAGTGGATTAGGAGTGGGGAACCTGGGTTCAAATCCTGCCTCTGACGCTGAGTGACTTAGGGCAGGTCACGTTGCTTCTCTTGGCCTCAGTTTCCTCTCCTGTAAAATGAGTGAGTTGGACCCGATGAACTTTGAGGTCCACTCCAGCCCTAGATGTCTGCATTTCCAATCCCAGCCCCAACAGCGAGCACATGGCCTGGGACCCTCAGATCATGGCCCAGTTGAGAGGGAGTCCCTGAGCAAAACACAGAGAACACAGGCTATTCCCCACTTCGGGTAGCGGCTCATTTCTCTGTGTTTGGCTCGATCATTTTCTATGTTGCGGCTATTGGTCTCTGACCTAGACAACCTCTTTCCTCTTCGCTGAACTTTAGGGTTTACAAAACCCTTTGCAAATATTTCTCATTTTATCCTCATAACAGCCCTGTAAGGTAAATGTGATTATTATCCCCATATTACAAATGGGGAGACTGAGGCACAGGGAGATTAAATGGCTTGTCCAAGGTCATACAACTTGTGTCAGAGGCCAGAGCTGAACTCAGGACTCCCTGACCCCGTGTCCAATGCTCTGTTTAGTCCCTGCTCCACCCAACCGCCTCAACGCGTCAGGGCTCTGGCTGGGTGCAAGAGGAGGGTGCTGTCCTGCGGTTTGGCACCAGCAGCTTGTTCTAGGCAAATTCTCTGGGCTGAGATTTAGGAGATCTGGGTTCTGGTCCCAGCCCTGCCATTGTCTGTTAGGCCCTGAGGGAGTCCCTTGAACTCCCATTTCCTCAGTTTCCTCATCTGCAAAATGGGAATAAGGACTTCATTAGCCCTTGAGAGAGTGATTGTGAATGTGGAATAGCAGAACTGTATGGGAAGGCCCTCTCCGGCTAGAATGCCCCACACAGCTATCAAAGAATGATTCTGATCCTTGAAGACTCCTTCTGAGTGAGTCTCTGGTGTGGGCCCAGTGCCACAAACATCTACACCAGGTGCTGAAAGTCAGAGACAAAAAGTGAAGAATGGTACCTTCCCTCAAGGAGTTTCATTCTTTTTTAAAATGTATTGTTATCTTTTGTTTTGGTATCACGTCGTTTTCCCAATACATTATTCCTCGTCCCTGCCCAGAGAGGGTCCCTTGTGACAAAGAATGAAAAAGAAAACCACAAAGACTTGAGCTATACTAACCCACTAGCCGCATCGAATGGAATTTGTAGTGTGGCACACCCATAGGCCCCCACCTCTGCAAAGAATCAGGTGAGCTAGGGGCAGCTAGGTGGCGCAGTGAATAGGGCACTAGCCCTGAAGTCAGGAGGACCTGAGTTCAAATCCAGCCTCAGACCAAACACTTGACATTTACTAGCTGTGTGACCCTGGGCAAGTCACTTAACCCCAATTGCCTAAAAAAAAAAAAAAAAAAAAAAAGAATCAGGCAAGGTGCATTTCCAAGGAGTTCACAGTCAGGTGAGAGATAACAACATACAAGCACACAAGTAAATGTAATCTCACCCAAGAAGGGAGAGGTGAATATGGAAGGGCTGCCTGACTTCCGCTGGTCAAAGTCAGGTCCAGAGGTGAGCCTCATAGGAGGCTCTGGAGTCCAGGAATGGAGCTGAGGAGAGGACACCCAAGCCCTAAAGGACATGGAGTCAGAGCAGGACTACTAGCAGTTAGAGGCTGAAGACCTGGGTTTGAATCTTACGTCTGATGATTAGGGGACCACAGTGAGAAGTGAAAGAGACCTTAGCAGTCCTCGGATCCAACCCCTGTTCTATAGATGAAGAAACTGAGGCCCAGAGAGGTCACCTGGTTTGCTCCAAGATGTAGCAAAAATGGGAACTGGACCCGAGTCCTCTCACTCTAAATCTAGTGACCTTTCCACTGTAGCCCAGGGCCCCTCTCTGGGCCATCCCAGAACACTCCTGGCTCTCCCCGTGTCCAAGGTGCCTTCTAGCTGTAGCTCGCCCAGCCACCCCAGGAATGGGTAAGAAGGCCGGGGGGGGGAAGGTCAGTGTAGTGACCAGCTGGGTCTATCCCCTCTGTTCCTCTCGGCAGTCCTGGGCAGACGCCTTCCGAAGCTCACCCGACCTGACAGGCGTCGTAGCTGTCTATGAAGATCTCAGGAGGAAGGGCCTGGAGTTTCCCATGACGGACCTGGACATGCTGTCCCCCATCCACACGCCCCAGAGGGTAAGGAGGCTCACCACCTCCCATGCTCCCAGTCAGGCCAGGGCAGGCCTGTCTCCTTCCCCTGTGTGGACCAAGCTGAGAGGCAGAAAAGCTGGGAAGAGACAGAGAGCTTGGCCAGCTTCTTCCTACTGAGCTGCGGGCCTCCCAAGTTTCTCTCGCCAGCCCTTGCTTCACCCTCTCTGATTTGGTTTTCATCCCTAGTCCGTGTATAGCTCCGAGCCCCCACCAGGACAGAATTCATCAGTAACACAGTCCAGTCAGCGCACAAACGCCCTGCAGCAAGCCGTGTCCCTGCCAAACGTGCCGTCCGCCCCGGATGACGTGCCTATGACGCCAACACCAGAGCAGGTAAAGATTGGCCTGGCTCCCGGGATTCAGTTCCCTCAGCCCCAGAGTCAGGGGACTTTGTTTTTATTTGTATTTGTAGCCCCAGGGCTTAGTACCATGCCTGGCACGTAGTAAGTGCTATAATGTTCATAGATTGATTGATACTTAAAACTGGTCTAGCCTGCTACCTCATGGTATAGGTCTTGACTTGTTTATACTGGGTTGGACCCTCTCTTACCAGGGCACGCTGGTGCCTCCTTGGCACCTGAGCATCTTAGGGGAGTTGCCTGGGGCACAGAAGGGTCCTGCAACCTACCCAGAGACACACATGCAATGGGCGGCAGAGGCAGACTCCAATTTAGGTACTCTATCCATTGGGCCACACTGCCTCTCAGTAGCCTACACTGATTCTCTAAAGCACCATCCCCCACTCACACTGGGCAGGGGCATGGCACAGCTTTCAATCCTTTTAGGGGTGAGGAATGTGAAGTTCAGAAAGGTCAGGTAGTTTGTCCTTGGTTACCCAGCTAGGAGGGTCAAAACCAGGGCTCACTAAGCTTCTGGGCTCCCTTCACTCTATCACACAGCCAGGCAGTCGCACTAACAGTATGTTCTAGGACTATTTTGGTCTGGACCTGAGATTTCATTGGTAAAGGGAGCTCCTTTTACCAGTGTAGATCGGCACTTTCTCTGTACCTTTTGGTTCTAGTGAGCTGCCTAGACCACAGAGAGGTTGAGGGAACTGCACAGGGTCACACAGCTGACATGGGTCAGAGGTGAGACTTGAACTGACTGAGCTACTGCTCCATCCACAAAGAAATATAGCCTCTAATTAATGATGTTTGTACTCTAGGATTTCTTAGAAGTTGGATTCTAAATCTTAGGGTGCCAGAGAAATGTAAGTTGTCTTCTATGTAGAGATCTACACATAGTTGGAAAATAGCTCAATGGCATTCTTATTAATGCACTCTTTCAGGAGGGGAAAACTGAGGGACAGAGGGAGAGAGGCCCCATGGTAACAGTAGGTCTGCCATAGAAAATCATTCCCCAAATGCCAATGGCTACAGTGCTGCTCCCGGGTTTTCCCAGGTCGTGTCCTGAAGGAGTGGCCAGTCTAAGGATCCTTGCTCACTCAGCCTCACTCACACACTCTCCTAATGATGAGCCTTCCTGGGGGAGGCAAGCACAGGGGACAGTCCAGAGAAGTCCAACGCAGCCATGCTCCTGGAGCTGGTGGGAAATGTGTATTTGCACTGCCGTTCCTTCCCACTCTCCCACCTCCCAGTTACACATGTACACCTTGGCTCTAGCTGACCCCACCAGTATTTCCAGCCTTTGGTAGACTAAACTGGTCCTGTCTAGAAGGGACCTCAGGCAGGCAGCAGGCCCTCCTGTGCCCAAGAGCAGAGACCTGGCCCTGCCCATTCCCCTCCCCTCCCCCCAGAGGGGAGGAGTCTGAGGGTCTCAGTGGCCTTGTTAGCAGCTGCCTTGGGCCCCTGGGGGAGATGCTGTAGTTCTGCCATCAGCACACCTTGGGGGTGCAGTCATTCTGACCTTGGTTTTCCTCCCTTCCCAGCTGTGCCGTTGGCTTGGAAATGGTAATGTTTGGAAAGGACCACCAGGTGTGAGGGGCCAGAGATGAGTCTGGTGGGGAGTGGGGAGAGATGAGATCCCCACCAGAGAATGGCTTACATTCCTTTTGGAGCTGGGCTGGGCCCTTGGGCTGCCAGGGAAAGGACCTATCTAAGCCTAGGGCTGGCTCTGCAGGGCATTAGGGCAGTATCACCCATGCTGACTCCTCAGATCTCCATCCTCACCCAGCCAGGCCAAACTTAAATGTGTATTTCAGATTGGGAAACTCCGCAGTGAGCTGGAGGTGGTGAATGGCAACGTGAAGGTGATGTCAGAGATGCTGACCGAGCTGGTCCCCGGGCAGGCTGAGCCCTCAGACCTGGAGCTGCTGCAGGTAAGGATCCCTCCCTCAGGCTCAGCAGCCCCCTCATCTTTCCCCTTTCCAGGGGCCTCCCACCTACTCAGGAAGATGCCCTGGGGGTGCTGGGAGGGAGACTGACAGCTTACCAGGTGACTCACACTCAGCTGCAGCTTTGGATAAGAGGGCAAGGATCAGTGCCCCGGGCCTGGGCCTGCGTGGGGGCTCCTGGCATTACTTCCTGGTGACAGACACCACCACCACCATGCTGTGTAGACCAGAAGTAGACAGAAGAACCCCAAGACACCCAGTACTGGCAGAGCTGAACGGTGTCCTAAACCAGCCAGTGCTGGTTTAGTTTTTTAATTTAAAAAAAAATTTACAATCACCTTTGTTTCCAAATATATCCCTCCCTATTCCACTACGTGGTGAGCTATCCCTAGGAACAGAATTTAGAGAGGAGAAAAAAAAGCAGTTTCGCAAAACTAACCAACATACCAGCTGAGTATGTCAGCATATGCAGTATTTCACCCCGTAGCCTTCCACCTCTGCAGAGGAGAGAGAGGGGAGCTTATGAAAAGCGCAGTGCACAACTACAACCCTGAGAAGTAGATCAGTATAACAGGAATTAGTGTCCCCATTTTACAGATGAGGAAACTGGCGCTCAGGTCACGTCATAGCCTGAAGAGAGATGTTGGAGGGGGACAATAGAGATAGCAGCCTGCTTTAGGAGTTTTGCCTAGAGTCTACACTGCCTCAGGGCAGAGAGAAGACCGAGCAGAGCTGGTGGGGGCAGTCAGGGCAATGACGTGGGTGTGCCACAAGGGTAGCATCCTCTTAACTCCAAAAAAACGGCAGGGAATGTGCTGATTTGTCAGGGCGACTATGTCTTTAAAGGTTGGGGCGTGGTTCAGTGGAAGATTTGGAGCCAGAAGGCCTGGCTTTTGGACCTCGGGCCATATCTTCTTAGGGTTTCCTTTCCTGGTTTGTATTGAGGTCAGGCCGATACTCTTGAAAAGGTGCTTTGGGAGGTCCTGGCCTAAGTAAATCAGGGGCTTCACAAATACATTTTGAGATGAGGAGCGCCAGCCCGAGAAGTCAGGAGATCCAGGTTCTTATCCCACATGACTTCCCATCACCCATCTCTCTTGCCTCCTCGGCTGCACCTTGCAGACCCCCTAGCTTCCTCTAAAAGAACCACCATGGACAAGGCCTTTTCTAATTGCCCCAGTTGGGAAAACCTCCTCCTACCCGACCATTACATTTATTTGGATATATCTTATATGTAGCTGTGAATATGTTATTTCTCCCCAATAGAACATAAGCTCCTTGAGGGCAGGGGCTGCTCTGTCCTTGTACGCACAGTGCCTGGCACATAGTGGGGATTAATAAAGGTTTGTTGATTGATTTATCCGGGCACTCATTGTGTGAGATTAGACAAGTCACTTGGACCCTTCCAATGTGGTGGTTCTGATGAAAGTCTGGAATTTCAGCCAGGGCCAGTGAGAAGAACGACAGGAAATCTGCTGCCTCCCTGCATGACCTTGGGCAAATCCCTTCTCCTCCCTGGGGCTCAGTTTCCTTCTCTGTAAAATGAGGGTGTTGGCCTGTAAGGCCCCTCCCAGATCCGGAGCTGGGATGCTAGGAACAGAATCCCAGCCAGGCAGGTGAGCATCCAAGGCCTTTTGGTTTGGAAAATAATCAGATTAATGCTCCATTGCATCGCTTCTGGGCATGCCTGATCTGGAACCAGAAGAGACCTCAGAGGCCCGTTTTACAGATGAAGAAACCAAGGCCCTGTGAGCAGTGACTTGCCCAGGGTTGCACAGGTAGAGCAGGGACTTGAAGCCTGGCCTGACTCCAAACCCAGGGCTCCTTCCTCCATCCCACCCTGCCTGGCATACTGTGGTGCCTGCCCTCATGGCCATGCTGAAGGGGCTGACATCCACAGAGCTTTCGGGGAAGGAGGAGGAGCTTCCTGCCTGAGATGCTGGGAAAGGCTTGAGACAGCCTGGCCTCGGAAGGAACCAGCAGTTGCCCAAGGAGACGTTTCTGTTGTGGGAGAAGGAAGTTGGGATGGAACCACAGAGCAGTTTGGTCACTGGAGGAACCAAGAGCTGGAGTCAGTGATGAAGCTGGCAGCCACCCTGACATCCCAGCCGCCAAGCAAGCAGGAAACCCCAGGCCTCCAAACCAAAAGTCTGAGACAGGCCCATGGTGCCCTCTGGACACACAGGACCGCCGGGTGTCTTTGCCAGAGGGTCCTCCGTGGTCTTCTCAAAGCCTACCTCTGACAGTTGTGGGAGCTGAAGCCCAGAGGGAGGAGGGGGCTTGCTTAATCTCCCTCAGCCAGTCAGTGGCCAGGCTGAAACTAGAACCAAGGAAGGGGCTGGTGGTCAGAGAACAAGGAGGCCTGATCCTCGTCCGGCCCCAAGGGACCTCGGGTTCTAGGACATTCTCATTTAGGATTCAGATGTCACTCTTTGGGACTTATATTAAAGGATATTTGATGGGCAGGGCCTATGCTGATTGGTGGTTTCCCAGGAGGCCTGGTGATTCTGGCCGTAGGGCAGGAGACGAGGGACAGCTTCCCAAATGGTCAGAGGCACTAACTGGTAAGAAAGAGCCTCGAGGCAGTGGTGTCTAGACTGGAGGCAGTGGCCTGACCCCGTGGGCTGTGGGATGAGCCACCAGGGTGCAGAGGTGGGCCGTGGCGGCCCTTCTGTGTGACAGCCGAGCCTAGGACTGTCTCCACACGGCCCACCTACCCTGCCGCCCCTACCACCTCCCAGTGGCGCAAGCTCCCACCCTCTCAGGCTTTGGCCTGTTATCGCCCCAGCCGTCCTGGCGCATCTCACTGCCCAGCCTCCCCACCAGGAGTTGTTATTTACTTTATAGCGCGTAAGTAGTTGGGTGTTTTGGAGCCCGCTGCCCTGGGAGCTGGCCTTGCAAACCCAGCTGTGAAAGGCTGTGGCTACAGGAGGCAGGAAGGACCCTAGGGATCGTGGGGTCACATACTAGAGTCAATCAGTGAGCATTTACTAAGTGCCTACTATGTGCCAGGCACTGTGCTGAGCACTGGGGATACAAAGAAAGACAAAAGGCCCTGCCCTCCAGGGGCTTCCAGTCTTACGTGTGAGACAGTGTGCCAATAACTGGGACCATCTGAAGTCTGTACAGAAGGAGGAAGGTTACCTAAGAGGCAAAGCTCTCTAGAGCATGAGGGGACCTCAGCTCCCCCCAACTTTACAGATGAAGAAACAGGCCCAGAAAGGCTAAGTGACTGCCCAGGGTGAGACAGCAGATGCAGGGCCTGGATTTGTGCCTGAGGGAAGCAGTGTAGGGGAGTGGGTAGAGTCAGGGCCCCGGGGCTCCAACCTGGACTCTCCCACGTCATGCCTTTGTGACCCTGGGGGTGTCACTGTCCCCTCCCGGGGCCCCCTCCAGCTCCAGAACTGTGGTCCTGGACGTGGTCCGGAGAGCAGCGTGCACTTGGCGCCGATGGCTGCCATTTTCATTGCACTTACATATATCATCTCGTTAGATCCTCACGATAGCCTTGAGAGCTGGGGGCTGTAATTGCCCCTGCCTTGCAGATGAAGAAACTGAGACTGAGAAAGGTCAAACCCAGGCCCACAGCTAGTTGGTGAATGCCTGAGGCAGGATTCTCACTTGGGTCTGCCTGACTGCAGGATCCATCCTCTGCCCACCACATCCCTATCACACTCCCCTACTAGGGGGGCACCGACGAGTGCCCAGCTGGCGCCAAACACCTCTGGACACAAAATTGAGGCCCGAACTTGGCTCCGTCCCTCTCCTGGCCACCCCAGGCCTATAGCTCAGTTCCTGGAGGGACCCGCCCACCCCCTGCCTTCTTTCCTTGTTGGGGTTCCCACCATCCACTTGCTTCCCCCTTTGTGGTCAGGAGCTGAACCGGACGTGCCGAGCTATGCAGCAGCGAGTTCTCGAGCTGATCCCCCGGGTCCTCAACGAGCAGCTGACCGAGGAGCTGCTCATCGTCAACGACAACCTCAACAACGTGTTCCTGCGCCATGAACGGTAGCCCTGTCCCTGCCCGGGCCCTTCGCCCTCCTCCTCCACTGGGGTCTGGCACCGTCGAGGCCACCTTCTCATTAGCAGGCCTGGCTTGCTGGGTGGACTCTAGGTTGGCCCTCTCTGGATGGAGCCACACTAAGAGTAAAATGGGGGCTTAGAGTTAAGACATACAGACCAAAAGAAGGCATCCCTCTGGGCCTATGCTCTAAGGGCTCAGGGTGCCCCAGGGCCTCTCTGCCAAGCTGGGGGCGGGTGGGAATGTCTCCCTGAGGAATCCAGAATGGAAAGAGCCCTGACCCACATCCCCTAGACCATGTCCCTAGTGCATCAGTCCAAAAGGACAAGATGATAAGGGGACTACAAGCCCTGCTGGACCAGAATGGGACCTGGAGAAGACTTAGGGGCTTGGGTCATCGGGTCGTTCACAGGGCTTCCCTGCGGCCAGTGGGTGGAAGGCCCGGAGAGGCAGCTTTCAGCTCCATATAAGGAAAGGTTTTCTCAAAATGAGACTGCCCCAAAATAGTGTGGGCTGCTTCCAGAGGCCCGGGAGGCCTTTCAGTGGAGGCAGATGCCCACTCGTCTGATCTCGGGGGGGAATTACTGCTCAGATGCAGGCTGCCCTGGCCCCTCTCTGAGGACTCCTCCAGCTCAGGCATTCTGGGAATCTGTGAGCTCCAGCCCTGAACCCCCTCTCTGCTTCCTTACAGGTTTGAGCGGTTCCGAACGGGCCAGCATAACAGGGTAAGAGACTGGGATGAGAGATGCTCAATCCTCTAGTAAGTCACCATTGACCCCCGTGTGGATAACCTCCCATGTCCTCACAGTGCCATCTGTGTCAGTGGGACACCTGTTCTTGGCACCGACAGCCCTAAGCTGCCCATCCCCCCTCCACACACCCTCCAGGCCAGCCAGACTTTCTTACCTTGACTCTCACATGACCCTCCCTCCCTCTCCCATCTCCCACCTCCATGCCTTTGTACTCACTAGCTGTCCCCGTGCCTACAGTCTTCTCTCTCCTATCCTCCAGACCTCTTGAAAGTCTGTATTTCTTTCAAAATTCAACTTAGGGGCCGCCTTCTACGTATGGCATTTTTTCTGACCCCTCCCCCACAAACTGTTAGTGACCCTCCTCCCACCGCCTCCCAACCCAGATCATCTGTGTTTGTCTTGTATGTACATCCTTATATCTGTGCAGGCTGTCTGCTGTTAGAGTGTAGACCCCTTGGGACCAGGCACTGTTTCGTTTCTGTCTTTGTGTCCTCAGCAACTGGCCCGATTCCATAACAGGTGATAATAAATGCCGATCAATTGCACAACTAATAAGTCAATCAGCAAACGCTGAGTAAGCTAGCCACTGTGCATGTGCTGAGGCTGCAGAGAAGGAACAAAAACAGACCGGCTGTCATTCCAATGGGGGAGATAATAACAGAAATCATCACACACAAGATAATTATAGAGTGGATGGAAGAGCCGCGGGCCAGGCCCGGGCGGATCTGCGGGCTGTAAAGTGAACGGGGGCACCAAGGTGGAATGAGGCCTTTCCCAATGCTCCTCAGCCCACCTGGCCCGGGACGGTGTGTGGGCTCTTGTGCCTGGTTTCACAGAAGCCAGTAGGGCAGGAAGCCCCCTAAAGCCCGTGGTCCGTGACCGTGGGCAGCTGCCTTCAGGAGGCGAGAATAACTGGGCTTTCCTTTTGAAGGTCCCAAGTGAGGTGGAGCCAGCGACCAATCTGATTGACCTCAGCAGCGCCAGTCCTGCCCCGGCGGGGCACCAGCCAGAAACCCCCAGGACCCTCTCCTCTCAGCTCGCCGGGATGAGTAAGTGAGTGGGCCGGATTCTGGGGAAGAGCTTCTGGTTTGGGATGTGGCCGTGCGCCCTCTTCCTGTTGGACAGTCAGATTCAAGCAGGGTGGGAGCACCCCAGTCCGGCTGCCGCCTCCCTGGTTTCTCAGTGGTCGGCGGAGAGCTCTGCAGCCCCAGGGTGGGGCCTGCAAGCTCTGACCCAGACCCTCCCGAGGAGCAGGGACATTAAGTACTGTCCACCCTGGGGCTCGGCACTGGCTAGGTGCTGGGCCTCTGGCCTCACCAGCTCCTTGCAGCACGACCCATTACGTGAGACTTTCCCAGGGACACAGCGAGCTTGGGGAATGACCCCCAGGAATCTAGAGTCCAGGAGCTACAAGGGCCCTGTAGCCCTAATCTAGGAGCCTTGACTACCTCTGCTTTCATTGCTGGTCTTGGGGCAGCCTGAAGGGAGAGCCCTGGGCATGGGGACTGGCAGCAGCTGCTGCCATCCTGCCCACAGGAGAGCTTATGGTGTGTGGGAAGGAGAACTATTCCTCCAGACTTGTCAGATATGCTACCATCTCCATGCCTTTGCATTGGCTGTGCCTTCTGCCTAGACTGCCCTCCCTCTTCACCCCCTCCCCCACCTCAGAGACTCCTTCTACCATCTACCGCTCCCCAGCCCCACCCCACACTGTTGAGGGGGCAGCGAGGTGGGACCAGTGCTGGGCCGTGGGCACTTGGCCACGTGGCCCAGGATGAGCCAAGGGTGGTCCCTTCCTCCTCTCAGGGGGAGGATCTTGAGATCCTAGTGGCCCCCCTCCCAAACTTCCTGGCATTCATGGTATTTGTTAGATGCTTTGTGTGTCCCTGCTGTTGCCCCTCATTGGGAGGTGGGCTTCCTGAGGTGCCAGGTGCTTTATCAGTGCCCTCTGACTGCCCGGCCTTTCTCCTGCAGACCTCGGCACCAGCAGCGTCAGCGCCACGCTGCAGTCTCTGAACACCTCGGGAAAACTGGAAGACGAGTTTGACATGTTCGCCTTGACTCGGGGGACCTCGCTGGCGGATCAGCGGAAGGAGTGAGTGGGGTGGGGTGGTCCTCGCCCCATCCTGGCTGCCCTGTGTGCTTTGGTCCTTGGCACCTGCTTCTCAGTAGGCCGAGGCGCTAAGTGCACCTTTGTGCTCAGCCCCCACGGTCCAGGCAGGGAACCTGCCCCCAAGTCTGGCCTCCGGGGGGACCCCCCACTGGGTCTGGACCAGGAGGATCTGAGTCCCGGCACTGTGATGCCCCATGATCCCTCAGGGCTCGTCCAGCCATCAGTGCTCTGATCCTACCAGCATCTTACACCAGACCCCTCAGCTCCAAAGGGAGCTTCCCCCGGGCCTCAGTTTCCTCATCTGTAAGATAAGGCGATTGGACTTTGTGGCCTGTGTGCTCTAGACCTCAGATGTTGTAATGGCTTGGATTAGCCAGCCCCCGAGGGCCCTCAATCTCCCAATCTAAAGTTTCTGTAGCCTCTCTGGTGCCCACTTTCCTGCTCTGTAGAATAAGGGACCAGGATTCCCTTCCAGTTCCAGAGCTGGGATCCCGTGCTATGTGACCTGGATAGGAAGGGTCACGCCATTCACAAGCATGAGAAGCGGACCAGGTCAGCTCCATGGCTAGGGGAGGCTGGAGGCCGTCACAGACGACAGAATGATCCTTTAGACACTTCTGCACAAGTCCGAGGGTGCCCAAAGAGCCCGAGCCCCAACCCGCTCCCAGCCCCCCCAGAGCGTCCCCCAGTGGTCACCCTTTGGGATGTTGGTAAATCCTGAAGGTTTTGTCCCAGCGTTTCTTCTTCCCCCAGAAGGTGCTTTTGATCTGCAGGGGTGAGCCTGCCCTCCCTGCCTGGCCTCCTAGAAACAGAGCCTTTCCTCCTCCTCCTGCTTGGCCGGTGGCTCCGGCCTCGTCAGGGAGGGGCAGCACCCCCATGTTGTCATGGGTAGGATGAGGGGCCACTTTTGTCCTTAGGGTTGGCTCTCCCCTCAGGGCCTAGCTGTGGGTGGCTGGTCAGATCCTCAAGCAGAAAGGAGGAGCTCCGGGCCAGGAAGGAGATCCACCCCAAGAGGCAGGCCATAGGCTCAGCTGATGTGTGCCGAGGCCCGCAGCAACCAGCCCAGGGTGTCAAAGACCTTGTGAGATCTCTGATGGTCTTTGGGAGTACACAGGATGGACCTTTCCCAAAGGAGGCCAGTTGGGTCTCCCCACTTGAACCAAAATGCTTTAATCCCAAGATCTCAGGTCTGTGATTGTAGGCGAATACATGGTGCTGCTCATAGACCTAGGCCACTGACCACAGCATCTCCCAAGTTGGAATGAACTTCAAAGGTCGTGTGGTCCAGCAGGCCCTCCTCCAACATCCCCAGCAGGTGACCAGCCCTCCTTCAGTTGGAACCTTCAGAAATAGGAAACTCCCATGGTGAGGTGGGAAGAGCCCTGACCTTAGTCACAGAAGCCCAGTTAAAACCCAGCTCTTCAATCAGTAACCTTGGCTGGTCACTTAAGCTTGGGGGGTGGGGGAGGGGGACGGTTCGGACAAGATGATCTCTGAGCATCCTTCCAGTTCCAGACTTCAGTTCTTGTGGTCCTGAGCCCCTCCCCCTCTTTGGGCCTCATTGCTGGATGACCTTGGACAAGTCACTTCAGCTCTGTTCAGTGTTCAGTGAGCTTCTCCGAGGCCCTTTCCAGCACCCCCATCTTTGATTCTTTGTCTGGGCCCACTCCGTTTTGGGCTCACTCGCTCCTGTGATTGTTGGGAAGGTTTTCCTGCTAGGAAACCAGCCTTTCTCCTTCCTGCACCTTTCACCCGAGGCTCCCAGCTCTGCCTCCTGGGGCCAAGCAGAATTCACGGGCAAATGCTTTGGTAGCTGGAACGGGCTTGCACTCAGCCACATGTGCATATTTGCCCATCTCCTTGGCATCTACAGCAAAATGGTGGCCAGGGAGCACAGGGTAGTGAATTTGGGGAAAAGCAGGGAAGGAACCACGGAGGCCAGCTTCATGAGCCTTGGGTTCTGGCTGGCCTGTAGAATTCCTGGCCCCACGAGTGCGCTAGCAGGCAACGTGCCCATCTCATACCCTGCCCTCTGTGTCTCGGTCTGGGAGCAGAGCTGGGCAGCCCAAGATGCTCCCTGCTGAGCCTGGGACCAGCAGGACTCATGGAAGGGGGCCTCTTGGCCTGTTTCAGAATCAAGGCCACTCTTAGGGGGGAGGAGGTGCCTTGGGTTTGATTACCTGTTCCCAGGCCTGCTGGGATCTCGTCTGTCTCCTTCCCTGGGTCGGCCCTGCCTGGGCTGGCACAGATTTGGAGCTTTTAAAGCCTGTAGCCTCCCAAAAAGCTGATGTGATTTAGGGCGCATTCAGAGAGGTGCAGGGCCTGGAACAGAAAGGCATTGTGGGAGAAGGGTGGAGAGGTGGCCTCCGTTAGGAAGCCCCAGGTCCAGGTCCTGCCTGACACATGCCAGACCCTGGACAAGAAGCTTTACCCCTCATTTATTAAATAGTGGGGTTAGACTTGGCCTCTGCCGGGACCCACAGAGTCTGATTTAGGACTGATGGGAGAAGAAGCTTTGCCCGACAGCTTGAGCTACCCCCGCCTGGGAGGAGCTGCCAAGGAGGGCAGCGGGCACTGCCTCTCATTGGGGGTCCTCTGGTGAAGGCCGGTGGCCATAGGCAGGGATGCCTCAAGCAGGCCGCGTCTGCCCAGGCGGCCCCTGCAGCCTCCTCCAACCTGGAGGTTTGTGTTTCCAGGGCTCCTCGCTCCCGACTGTCCCCCCGGCCTCGCTGTTGGGTGTGTCAGTCTTCCTCGTCCTGGTCCGCAGCGCATTTCTGACCTCCAGCCTACCCTGACTCACAGGCTGTGTTTTCTGTGATTTCTCCTTGCCTGCCTGGCCCCTCCCCCCCGCTTGGCCTCCCCTTTCACTCCATCCCGATGATAGTGTGGCCGATTGATTGCCGACCCACCTCCTGGGCTCAGTGCCCCAGCTTTCAGCCAGCCCCACCTCTCCACACATCACGGCCTCTGCCAGGGTCACAGCAGTGGGAGGACGCGCCTGCTCCTTGACGGGGCCCTGGGTGGTGAGCTGGCCTGGACTGAGGCTGAGTCTTCACTGGCTTGGAGGGGAAGCATGTGCCCTGTGTGTCCGGTAGGGCCCAGCAGATTTTTCTGCCTGAGGAGCATCTTCTATTTATTCCCTGCACTCAGCCCTGGCCGGCCACAACTGATGCTCCTCTTGCTTCCTGTGCGTGGGCATGTGGGCCCAGCATTGCTGCGGGCACCTGAAGCCCTTCCTTCCCTTCTTTCTCATTAGTGGCCTGGTGGCCTACGGTGGCCCCTTGACGGACAAGGACTTTTTTGACAAGTTTGACCGCAGATGGCCCAGGCCCTTGGCCTTCAACCACCCTGGGAGGATCTGATTCTCTTCTCTCCCCCGTCCCTGCCCTCTTTGGCTGCTAAGAAGGGTTGGCAACAAGGGCAGCCTGCCCATGGCCCTGAGGATGTCCACCACCATGGCCTCCCTCTCCCTAGAGAAGTGATGTATGTACAGTATGCGCCCTCCCCTGCTGAGAGAGGTGGAGAGGAGCTGAGTGACAGGGCAGGAGCTACACGGGGTGCAGGGCGCACAGTAGGCATGCCTCCTGGTGAACAGTGAGGGGTGCGAGGCACACAGTAGGTGTGCTTCTTGGTGAACAGCGAGAGATGCAG